>NC_052321.1:3398207-3445707 GCF_016432855.1 Salvelinus namaycush
GCGCCTCCGAACATATTTTTCGGATCAATCATAAATGTTTGATTACATCATCGTTCTGCCTCTAAGCATCCTCCCCTCCACCACCACAAATTGATAAAGGGCTGCATAAAAGGGGGAGAGAGTGGGGTGTTACAGAAGTCGACAAAGCTTTTACCAAGAGATCACTTTAAAAATGATTTATCATCCAAAGCCAAGAGTGGAATCTTTACAACAGAATCAGTAGCAATGTTATATTGTGCAGAACATCAGCATAGGGGAGAGGGTAATTAGGGTAATTATTTAACCTTTATTTAACCAGGCAAGTCAGTTAAGAACAAATTCTTATTTACAATGACAGCCTACCTGGGAACAGTGGGTTAACTGCCTTGTTCAGGGGGCAGAACGACAGATGTTCACCTTGTCAGCTCGGGGATTCGATCTAGCAACCTTTTGGTTACTGGCCCAACGCTCTAACCACTAGGCTACCTGCCGCCCCAGGTACATTGCATTACAACACAAATTAATACTTGCTTGAAGGACATATACAGTAGGAGACAAGGAAATATACAGTAGGCGACAAGGACATATACAGTAGGCGACAAGGACATACAAGTACTTGCAAGAAGAAAAAAGGAGAAACATTATGCTGACCATAAAAGGTTTATTTATTTGATTGTTTTATTCAATTTGAAAACAAAATACTGCTTTATTTTAAGGCAAAAAATTATACAATGCATAACATTGATAATCCAAAAAATATAGTACTGGCTAACAACGATATAGGGCAAAACGTACATGAATTTTGAACTTGAATACTGCATTCAGTATGTCTCTTACAGAAAATTAATAAAAAAGGGAAGATAATGGAAGTGAGTTATTTCAAGCCGCATTATTTCAGACACCTAATGTGTTTTAAATTAAAACAAATACATAGTATCGTCCCAAATGGCACCCTATTCCCTATCTACTGCACTACTTTTGATCAGAGGCTTATGTAGTGCACTACATAGGGAGCCATTTGGGACACAGCCTAGATTAGTCATTGTTAGTGTCACCCCTGTGACTCCATATAATACCATTATTTCCCTTTAGATTCTTGCCCACCACGGGCTCTACAAGTGTTTTGTCAGTGCCCACTGTAAATACACAATACTTCTACTCGATGGCATCCCATTGCGCGATGTCAAGCCAATGGAACGATAAGATAGCACAGAGACACTGTCACTCAGGTTTAACCCCACTTAGCTGCCCTAAAAGCAGCTACAAATTCATCCTCCTTGTCTAGAAAATATCTAGTACAAAACATAACTTGTTAGGCTTTTATTTGATCTTTCATCTTATATTCCCATAAAAATCATTACACCACATCACAAGTCCAATGTTCATTCTAGTTCCCTAACGTTTAGTGTCAAGTCAAGTGAGAATAGGGCAACAATGTCTTCTGCTCCACATAAGTTCACTAACCAAATTAAATACAATTTACGGCAAGGTTTCATTCGATCAAAAGGGGAACTATACTGCACCAAACTGGTGGACAACATAGAAGCAGAATAAACATAGAGAGGGCAGCTTTTTTTAGTATACATGTCATCTATTTTCATACTAGCTTGATTTTTGTTTCATGGACAAAGTGTAGAGATCTGGCAACCAAACTAGGTTAAAACTCCACAGCAATTCATTTGTTACACCAATAATCATTCATGCCATTTGAAATAAACAATCCGTTTGGAGAGGTGATATTCTGTACTCAAGTCTGGTTGAGGCCCAGTTGAGTGTCCTGACTCCAGTCCAAGGTGATACAAGAACAGTCTAAATTTACATTACAAATGACTCATGCTGGTGCACGCAAATTCAACATGAATTTAATAGGTGCCCTAACGTCATTAAAAAAAACACACAGCATTGACATTGCCGCTATATTATCGCTGTCCAAGTGACACACTTATTGAACTCATTAACTTTCTATAATTCAGCAGAGTCACACACCTACATACAGGTGAAACCCAATACCACAGGCATTTAGATATTCAGGAATTACTGTTTCGTGAGCGAATTAGAACAGACGGTGTTAAACTATTAGTCTTTCGTGTGTTTTGTTTTCGATCATAGAAAGCGTAGGTTATATCCTGCCTAGTGGTACACGCGGTCAAAACTCAACAGCGCACGACGGAAAGAAATGTGACTGCTCAGCTTCAATGTGGATCCTAAAAGCTTATAAATAAGTGTTTTTTTAGTGTTACAGTAATATAGGCCTACTTCTATGCTATAGCCTACGCTATTATATTTGGTTATTTTACATAAAATACTAGTTAAATCATTAGGCCTATGTGATATTGCAAGACATAGGCTACACTCAGACAAGGTGAGTTCATTACAAGGGTTTTGAGGACAGTAGTTTTAGTAACCACCTCTAGTTTTCTGTCTGTTCTTGTTATGTTTTGGCCCGCTCGAAGTGAGCGCAGAGCGTGTTGGACCAGGAAAGAACACGCCACCTAGCCCGTTCTCAATACCCGCCCTATTTTTTGCCACTTGTTGCCGCAGTTCGGCAGCGCACTAAGCGAGTTGGTTACCTTTAGGCTGATATACATATTTATTTGGTTTTTCATGGAATTTCTGCGGTAATTAAATTTGAAATATTTAGTATTTATCAGATGTAACTTTACAGAAATATTTTTTACCAGCTATGTGTATTCTCAAATTGAAAAGAGCGCTGCTCCCTCGCGCTCCAGCAGCACTACCTATTGGGCCCTGGTCAAAAGCAATGCACTAGATAGGGAATATGGCGCCATTTAGGACACCAGGTCTGGGACCAGGCTACAGGAGGAGACACCAGGTCTGGGACCAGGCTACAGGAGGAGACACCAGGTCTGGGACCAGGCTACAGGAGGAGACACCAGGTCTGGGACCAGGCTACAGGAGGAGACACCAGGTCTGGGACCAGGCTACAGGAGGAGACACCAGGTCTGGGACCAGGCTACAGGAGGAGACACCAGGTCTGGGACCAGGCTACAGGAGGAGACACCAGATCTGGGACCAGGCTACAGGAGGAGACACCAGGTCTGGGACCAGGCTACAGGAGGAGACACCAGATCTGGGACCAGGCTACAGGAGGAGACACCAGATCTGGGACCAGGCTACAGGAGGAGACACTATGACAAACAGGGCCTGCTGCACACCCTATGACACCTAGTTAGTCCAGCGTCTGTTACAGTGATTGGATGAGCTGCAGGAATGCTAAACGTTCACTAGGTGGCAGCGTCAGGCCGTTATCAGAGCACTGGATCAACAGAATGGCTTCCCATAGAGTTCTTTGACCTTTCGTCATTCCTTTGAAAGTCACAATATTTAGTTTTTCCAGTATCAAACAAACGAAAGCAATAGATTAAGCGAACATATTTCCCTTTCCATAAAACATGTAGCCTACGGCCGTTACTGTTTACGTGATGCACACATCTGGAATAGATTAACAGAAAATACTTTCAATACTTTTAACAATAACCCAAGCCTCAATGTGAACCTGGAAGCATTTAAAATGCCAACTCTCGTTCAGACACATAACACGTGGTAGGTGACATGCTCAACAACGTGGCATACACTCTAAAGAGATGCCTGGTTTACATCAACCTCAGTGCCAGTCTATTTGTGCCATCATGCTAACCCCTTGGCTTGATAGGGACAGCAATGGAATAGGCAAGAGAACAACCAGATCTGGGACCAGGCTACAGGAGGAGCCACCAGATCTGGGACCAGGCTACAGGAGGAGCCACCAGGTCTGGGACCAGGCTACAGGAGGAGACACCAGGTCTGGGACCAGGCTACAGGAGGAGACACCAGGTCTGGGACCAGGCTACAGGAGGAGACACCAGGTCTGGGACCAGGCTACAGGAGGAGACACCAGGTCTGGGACCAGGCTACAGGAGGAGACACCAGGTCTGGGACCAGGCTACAGGAGGAGACACCAGGTCTGGGACCAGGCTACAGGAGGAGACACCAGGTCTGGGACCAGGCTACAGGAGGAGACACCAGGTCTGGGACCAGGCTACAGGAGGAGACACCAGATCTGGGACCAGGCTACAGGAGGAGACACCAGATCTGGGACCAGGCTACAGGAGGAGACACCAGATCTGGGACCAGGCTACAGGAGGAGACACCAGGTCTGGGACCAGGCTACAGGAGGAGACACCAGGTCTGGGACCAGGCTACAGGAGGAGACACCAGGTCTGGGACCAGGCTACAGGAGGAGACACCAGGTCTGGGACCAGGCTACAGGAGGAGACACCAAGTCTGGGACCAGGCTACAGGAGGAGACACCAGGTCTGGGACCAGGCTACAGGAGGAGACACCAGGTCTGGGACCAGGCTACAGGAGGAGACACCAGGTCTGGGACCAGGCTACAGGAGGAGACACCAGGTCTGGGACCAGGCTACAGGAGGAGACACCAGGTCTGGGACCAGGCTACAGGAGGAGACACCAGGTCTGGGACCAGGCTACAGGAGGAGACACCAGATCTGGGACCAGGCTACTATGTTCACAGCACATCACTGATTGAACATCCACCTTGTCATTGTGACCAGTTTGAATCACCTCCCAACGCCAGGAGCCCAAACGTTACCTTCACACATATACAGCTACTGCACCTGGAAGTATTTTTGCTACATTATAGAGACGGTTTTACGACAGGGGGGACAAAACATAAAAAAACAGAAATATGAAAACAAAAACACATAGCTAATATGCATCTGTATAAACAGACTAAATCAAAACACAGTGAGTGAGTTCTCAGCCACGCTCCCCCAAAACAGATCAGCCACTCAGTTACAAAGGTCCTCCGAGTGACTGAACACAACATGGTCTTCCCCCCAAAAAACTCCCTGTGAGAACACGAGACTAATGAGCCGGGTAGAGTGAGTCCAGGGCTCAAACTCTGCCTAGAAACTCTACAAATAAATCTCTCCCCTCTTGACGGATATAAAATTGCCCTTATATTTGGAAATAAAAACGCTTTTTAACCGCCAAGTCCTTCTGTCTGAGGAGCTCCGCTCAGCAGTAGGACGGCCATGTTTATTGTGAAGCCTACATCTTTCTTTGTTATTCAACGACAAAGTTAACTCGTCATGTCATGAGCGTTATCCCTGTGGCAAGAGAACAAAGTACTTTTAGCATTTGGGTTAATTAAGCAACTATGATAAATCACAAAATACACAGGGGGGGGGAGAAAATGAATAATTATAATTCTAATCATATGAACAACTATAAATTGGAAACGTGGCTTACTTTTCTTTCCTAGTTCGTTTCTTCCTCTCTTTTTTTTTTGTTGCCTTCAGCAAAGTTCAGTCCCAGATTTTGCTCTTAAAAAAAATGCTTTGAGGAGAAAGTTAGTGTGTTAAAAGTGCCTCCTCAGTTGTGGCTGGAAGCGCATGTAGAGGAACGTAACGGCTGCAGCAGCTCCCAGGACAGCCACAAGTATTCCCAAGGAGGAGACAGAAGAGTCAGCGTCAGGCCTGGAACTGGTGGGAACATTCATGACCATGGTGGGCTGTTGGGACAGAGAGAGAGAAATCTTCAGGGGCAACAAAATAACACATCTTATACCATATCTGAGTTGTGTTCAGTGCTAGGCTATAGTATATCTGAATGTGTCCAATAAGAAATACTTATTTTTGTTATCAGTTGCAAAACACTTTGCTACAATGTGCCCTAGTGAACATGACCCGCCCTGCCCCAAGACAGCTGATTGAGAAGTCCCAGATGAGTGATAAAAGAGCCTGCGGTTGTCCCACACACCCTCTGCTGTACACGTAGCTGCACGTCCTCTCCTGCTGACGTGAAGAGCTCCACCGCTGCACTGTGTGACAGGTTCTCCAGCTTGTGGCCGTTAATCTACATAACACAGAGGAAAATAACATCATGGAGCTTGATACATTTGCGAGGACTATAATTGACAGTACCATGATCATTTAGGATATCCCTTGCAGAGAAAAGGCTCATGTAATTAAAGCCACAATTTCTACAGTAGATAGCTGGAATCTCAAGCCTAATACAAATTTCCCAGATAAACGATTGATTGGTCGATTCAAACATCACATTTTACATTCCCCCTTCTTACCCTCTGCTCCCTAATCTAGTCCACCAGTCGGCTCTCTAGCAATTGAGCCGGTGGGGACGAGATTATCTTCTCTAAACCTAAAAAAAATAAATAAGTGAAAGTCAATGTTTACCGCCAATATCTTGTCTCCCTCTTGTAATCTTCCATCCAGGGCTGCAGCGCCATTCTCTTTGATTTTAGCCACATAGATCCCACTGTCATTCAGGACATACTGCTGGTCCAGACCACCAACGATGTTAAACCCCAGACCTGGAGGGAAAGGGGCCGTGAGAGAGAGAGGGGGTGGGGAGGGGTGTTGGGGGGGAATAGGGGCCGTGAGAGAGGGAGGTGGAGAGGGGGTGGGGGAGAGAGAGAGAGGGGGAGGGAAAGGGGCCGAGAGAGAGGTGGGGAGGGGGTGGGGGAGAGAGAGAGAGAGGGGGAGGGAAAGGGGCCGTGAGAGAGAGGTGGGGAGGGGGTGGGGGAGAGAGAGAGAGAGGGGGAGGGAAAGGGGCCGTGAGAGAGAGGTGGGGAGGGGGTGGGGGAGAGAGAGAGTGAACAGGAAATGAAAGTGAAAGTTCTCAGGTGAGATACTTAGTATGGAGTTCTCATTACATGGACATTTGTTGACTGACAGCATCACTACTCTGGATGGTTCTGACTTAGAATATGTGGACATATACTCCTAGGTGTTGTTGTAAATGAGAACTTGTTCTCAACTAGCCTACCTGGTTAAATAAAGGTGAAATAAATAAATAAACTGATTTACTGTTTGGATATTCAAAGAGGAAAAGACCATAGAGAAATATAAAGTGTTCTATCTCTATGGAGTAAGTTATGTAACTATGGTAGCGCAGCAAGTATTAGTTGGAGACAGGTCAGGAGAGGTGTGGACTGAAGGAGAAGTTTGCTGATTAGAATGTTATGTATGTGGGACAAGGTACAAGCAGAACCATTCCAGAAGTAGCCTATAAATTCCCTTCCACGCGGTCAGTCTTGTCATAAAATAATATTGCAGGTGCGGTAGAGCGGTCAACTTCTCACACAAAAAAAATGAAAAAAATGGAAAAGCCATGGAAACGCTAGTTTAACTCAACTCGTCTTGTAATTACCAGCCCCGTCGCAGTTCCCAATGTCTTGCTACCAGACAAAACTAAACAACTTCTTTGCTCGCTTTGAGGACAATACAGTGCCACCAACATGGCCCGCTACCAAAACCTGCGGACTCTCCTTCACCGCAGCCAACGTGAGTAAAACATTTAAACGTGTTAACCCTCGCAAGGCTGCCGGCCCAGACGGCATCCCTAGCCGCCACCTCAGAGCATGCGCAGACCAGTTGGCTGGTGTGTTTACAGACATATTCAATCAATCCTTATCCCAGTCTGCTGTTCCCACATGCTTCAAGAGGGCCACCATTGTTCCTGTACCCAAGAAAGCAAAGGTAACTGAACTAAATGACTATCGCCCCGTAGCACTCACTTCAGTCATCATGAAGTGCTTTGAGAGACTAGTCAAGGACCATATCACCTCCACCCTACCCGACACCCTAGACCCACTCCAATTTGCTTCCCGCCCCAATAGGTCCACAGACGACGCAGTCACACTGCCCTAACCCATCTGGACAAGAGATCCAGATGGGATCCGCTGATCCTCAACAGTGGGACCCCACAAGGGTGCGCTCAGCCCTCTTCTGTACTCCCTGTTCACCCGCGACTGCGTGGCCATGCACGCCTCCAACTCAATCATCAAGTTTGCAGACGACACTACAGTGGTGGGCTTGAATACCAACAACGACGAGACGGCCTACAGGGAGGAGGTGAGGGCACTCGGAGTGTGGTGTCAGGAAAATAACCTCTCACTCAACGTCAACAAAACAAAGGAGATAATCGTGGACTTCCGGACACAGCAGAGGGAGCACCCCCCTATCCACATCGACAGGACAGTAGTGGAGAAGGTGGAAAGCTTTAAGTTCCTCGACGTACACATCAAAGACAAACTACAACGGTCCACCCACACAGACAGCGTTGTGCTCTTCAACCTCAGGAGGCTGAAGAAATTTGGCTTGTCACCAAAAACACAAGCTTTTACAGATGCACAATCGAGAGCATCCTGTCGGGCTGTATCACCGCCTGGTACGGCAACTGCTCCGCCCACAACCGCAAGGCTCTCCAGAGGGTAGTGAGGTCTGCACAACGCATCACTGGGGGCTAATTACCTGCCCTCCAGGACACCTACACCACCCGATGTCACAGGAAGGCCAAAAAGATCATCAAGGACAACAACCACCTGAGCCACTGCCTGTTCACCCCGCTATCATCCAGAAGGCGAGGTCAGTACAGGTGCATCAAAGCTGGGACAGAGAGACTGAAAAACAGCTTCTATCTCAAGGCCATCGGACTGTTAAACAGCCATCCCTAACATTGAGTGACTGCTGCCAACATACTGACTCAAATCTCTAGCCACATTAATAATTAAAAATTGGATGTAATAAATGTAT
The DNA here is from genome assembly GCF_016432855.1 of Salvelinus namaycush. NCBI lineage: Eukaryota > Metazoa > Chordata > Actinopteri > Salmoniformes > Salmonidae > Salvelinus > Salvelinus namaycush. The sequence goes on from NC_052321.1 coordinate 3,406,766, forward strand.
CACTAGTCACTTTAAACAATGCACTTTATATAATGTTTACATACCCTACATTACTCATCTCATATGTATTCACTGTACTCTATACCATCTACTGCATCCTGCCTATGCCGTTCGGCATAGCTCATCCATATATTTATTAGAGGTTGACCGATTAATCGGAATGGCCGACTAATTAGGGTTTTCATAACAATCGGAAATCGGTAATTTTGGACGCTGATTTTTTAAATTTACATTTTACATTTACATTTACATTTAAGTCATTTAGCAGACGCTCTTATCCAGAGCGACTTACAAGTACATACATTCATACTTTTTTGTTGTACTGGCCCCCCGTGGGAATCGAACCCACAACCCTGGCGTTGCAAGCGCCATGCTCTACCAACTGAGCCACACGGGGCCCCTTTGGACGCTGATTTTTTAAATATTTTTATACACCTTTATTTAACTAGGCAAGTCAGTTAAGAACACATTCTTATTTTCAATGACTAGGAACGGTGGGTTAACTGCCTTGTTCAGGGGCAGAACGACAGATATGTACCTTGTCAGCTCGGGGATTTGAACTTGCAACCTTACAGTTAACTAGTCCAACGCTCTAACCACCTGCCTCACGAGGAGCCCGCCTGTCACGCGAATGCAGTAAGAAGCCAAGGTAAGTTGCTAGCTAGCATTGAACTTATCTTATAAAAAACAATCAATCATAATCACTAGTTAACTACACATGGTTGATGATATTACTAGTTTATCTAGCGTGTCCTGCGTTGCATATAATCGATGCATTCGCGAAAAAGGACTGTCGTTGCTCCAACGTGTACCTAAACATCAACATCAATGCCTTTCTTAAAACCAATACACAGAAGTATATATTTTTAAACGTGCATATTTAGCTAAAATAATTCCAGGTTAGCAGGCAATATTAACCAGGTGAAATTGTGTCACTTCTCTTGCGTTCATTGCACGCAGAGTCAGGGTATATGCAACAGTTTGGGCCGCCTGGCTCATTGTGAACTAATTTGCCAGAATTTTACGTAATTATGACATAACATTGAAGGTTGTGCAATGTAACAGGAATATTTAGACTGATGGATGCCACCCGTTAGATCAAATACGGAACGGTTCCGTATTTCACTGAAAGAATAAATTTTTTGTTTTCGAGATGATCGTTTCCGGATTCGACCATATTAATGACCTAAGGCTCGTGTTTCTGTGTGTTATTATGTTATAATTAAGTCTATGATTTGATAGAGCAGTCTGACTGAGCGATGGTAGGCAGCAGCAGGCTCGTAAGCATTCATTCAAACAGCACTTTCCTGCGTTTTGCCAGCAGCTCTGCTGTTTATGAATTCAAGCCTATCAACTCCCGGGATTAGGCTGGTGTGACCGATGTGAAATGGTAGCTAGTTAGCGGGGTTCGCGCTAATAGCGTTTCAAACGTCACTCGCTCTGAGACTTGGAGTAGTTGTTCCCCTTGCTCTGCATGGGTAACGCTGCTTCGAGGGTGGCTGTTGTCGTTGTTTTCCTGGTTCGAGCCCAGGTAGGGGCGAGGAGAGGGATGGAAGCTATACTGTTACTGGCAATACTAAAGTGCCTATAAGAACATCCAATAGTCAAAGATATATGAAATACAAATCGTATAGAGAGAAATAGTCCTATAATTCCTATAATAACTACAACCTAAAACTTCTTACCTGGGAATATTGAAGACTCATGTTAAAAAGAACCACCAGCTTTCATATGTTCTCATGTTCTGAGCAAGGAACTTAAACGTTAGCTTTTTTACATGGCACATATTGCACTTTTACTTTCTTCTCCAACACTTTGTTTTTGCATTATTTAAACCAAATTGAACATGTTTCATTATTTATTTGAGGCTAAATTTATTTATGTATTATATTAAGTTAAAATAAGTGTTCATTCAGTATTGCTGTAATTGTCATTATTACAATTATTTTTTATTATTAATAATCGGTATTGGCGTTGAAAAATCATAATCGGTCAACCTCTAATATTTATATGTACATATTCTTATTCATTCATTTACACTTGTGTGAATAAGGTAGTTGTGAAATTGTTAGATATTACTTGTTAGATATTATTATTATATTACTGCATGGTCGGAACTAGAAGCACAAGCATTTCGTTACACTCGCATCAACATCTGCTAACCATGTGTATGTGACCAATACATTTAGATTGAGGCGAGCTAGCTAGCTACATAAAGGTATTCTCATTGGAGGTGACTAGAAAAACCTCATTTGTATTTGTCACATGCTTCATAAACAACAAGTGTATACTAACCCGCCCTTCCCAACCACGCAGAGAAAAAGAAAATTAACAAATAATAGCAAAGTCAAACACGTAACAAGTACACAATGAGAAACGATAACTTGGCTATATACACGGGGTACCGAGTCGATGTGCAGGGGTACGATTTAATTGAGGTAAATATGTACAGTACCAGTTAAAAGTTTGGACACACCTACTCATTCAAGGGTTTTTCTTGATTTCTGCAATTTTCTACATTGTAGAATAATAGTGAAGGCATATGAAATAACACATATGGAAACATGTAGTAACCCCCCCCCCCTAAAAAGTGTAAAATCAAAATATATTTTAGATTCTTTAAAGTAGCCATCCTTTGCCTTGATGACAGCTTTGCACTCTTGACATTCTCTCAACCAGCTTCACCTGGAATGCTTTCCCAACAGTCTTGAAGGAGTTCCACATACGCTGAGCACTTGTTGGCTGCTTTTTCCTTCACTTTGCGGTCCAACTCATCCCAAACCATCTCAATTGGGTTGAGGTTGGGTGAATGTGGAGGCCAGGTCATCTGATGCAGCACTCCATCACTCTCCTTCTTTGTCAAATAGCCCTTACACAGCCTGGAGGTGTGTTGGGTTATTGTCCAGTTGAAAAACAAATGATAGTGGGATGGGATATCTCTGCAGAATGCTGTGGTAGACATGCCTGTTAAGTGTCCCTTGAATTCTAAATAAATCACTGACCGTGTCACCAGCAAAGCACCCCAACACCATCACACCTCCGTGCTTCACAGTGGGAACCATAAATGCAGAGATCACCCATTCACCACCTCCGCGTCTCGTAAACACATGGCGGTTGGAACCAAAAATCTCAAATTTGTACTCATCAGACCAAAGGACAGATTTCCACCGGTCTAATGTCCATTGCTCGTGTTTCTTGGCCCAAGCAAGTCTCTTCTTCTTATTGGTGTCCTTTAGTAGTGGTTTCTTTGCAGCAATTCGACCATGAAGGCCTGATTCACACAGTCTCCTCTGAACAGTTGATGTTGAGATGTGTCTGTTACTTTAACTCTGTGAAGCATTTATTTGGGCTGCAATTTCTGAGTCTGGTAACTAATGAACATATCCTCTGCAGCAGATGTAACTCTGGGTCCTCCTTTCCTGTGGCGGTCCTCATGTGAGCCAGTTTCATCATAGCGCTTAATGGTTTTTGCAACTGCACTTCAAGAAACTGTCAAAGTTCTTGAAATGACTGACCATGTCTTAAAATAATTATAGACTGTCATTTCTCTTTGCTTAGTTGAGCTGTTCTTGCCATAATATGGACTTGGTCTTTTACCAAATAGGGCTATCGTCTGTATACCACCCCTACCGTGTCACAACACAACTGATAGTCTCAAACGCATTAAGGAAAGAAATTCCACAAATTAACAAGGCACACCTGTTAATTGAAATGCATTCCAGGTGACTACCTCATGAAGCTGGTTGAGAGAATGTCAAGCTTGCGCAAAGCTGTCATCAAGGCAAAGGGTGGCTACTTTGAAGAATCTCAAATATAAAATATTTTGATTTGTTTAACACTTTTTTGGTTACTACATGATTCAATGTGTTATTTCATAGTTTTGATGTCTTCACTATTATTCTACAATGTAGAAAATAGCCCAAATAAAGAAAAACCCTGGAATGAGGTGTCCAAACTTTTGACTGGTACTGAATATCTGTATTCCCAGTCATGTTAAATCCATAGATTAGGGTCTAATTAATTAATTTCAATTGACTGGTTTCCTTATATGTACTGTAACTATATGTACTCTAAAATCTTTGACATTGTTTGTTGCGTTTATATTTTAGTTCAGTGTAGTTAGCATTGCTAGCTGCTAGCTAGATCCTCATTTGGCTCAGTAGCAAAACCCGATCTCGTGGCGTTCAAATTGAAGCCTATTTGCAATATCCAGATTAGCTACCAAATTGGCATAAATTAAATAGACAGCCAGCTAGCTAACAACAGTTAACTAGCTAGTTAGCTATCCAGGCCATCCGTTTGCAAGCTTGCCAACTAACAGATTTGTCGGAGTTGCGAATGAAAGCTATTTTCTTACCTTGTGGTCCTCTTTTCAACTTTATATCCAGCACGATAGGCGCAGTATACATTGCTGACCCGTTCATGATGTAAGGAATCCGGAGGATAAGCTAAATAGCTGTTTTTGAGGGTAGTTATAAATGTGAAGGTGAACTCATGCAGGAGTACCGTCTCTATTGCCTGCAGTTTCCTGCTCTCTCGTGGAGTAGAACTCCACTTCCCAGACTGCTCTTCAATCTACCGCTCTACTCGTGACCTTTGATTGAACCACCCGTAACTGTTACTATCGTTCAAGAGAAACAGATGGTTCTCAATCTGGGGGTACTAGCTGGGTAGTAGAACCCCTAGGGATGCCTGGCTGTTGTAGCTGTAGAAACCCCATTCATCACCAGTCATATATCAGGTCTCTTTATTCTTAGACAACCCTTATTATTAAAACAATACATTGTCTTTGACAACTCTTATTATGAAAACAATATTTTGTCTTTGACAACCCTTATTATTAAAACAATACTTTTGTCTTTGACAACCCTTATTATAAAAACAATACTTTTGTCTTTGACAACTCTTATTATTAAAACAATACATTGTCTTTGACAACCCTTATTATTAAAACAATACCTTTGTCTTTGACAACCCTTATTATTAAAACAATACTTTGTCTTTGACAACCCTTATTATTAAAACAACACGTTGTCTTTGACAACCCTTATTATTAAAACAATACTTTTGTCTTTGACAACCCTTATTATTAAAACAATACCTTTGTCTTTGACAACCCTTATTATTAAAACAATACTTTGTCTTTGACAACCCTTATTATTAAAACAACACGTTGTCTTTGACAACCCTTATTATTAAAACAATACCTTTGTCTTTGACAACCCTTATTATTAAAACAATACTTTGTCTTTGACAACCCTTATTATTAAAACAATGCGTTGTCTTTGACAACCCTTATTATTAAAACAATACATTGTCTTTGACAACCCTTATTATTAAAACAATACCTTTGTCTTTGACAACCCTTATTATTAAGACAATACGTTGTCTTTGACAACTCTTATTATGAAAACAATATTTTGTCTTTGACAACCCTTATTATTAAAACAATACTTTTGTCTTTGACAACCTTTATTATTAAAACAATACGTTGTCTTGACAGCCCTTATTATTAAAACAATATTTTGTCTTTGACAACTCTTATTATTAAGACAATACATTGTCTTTGACAACCCTTATTATTAAAACAATACGTTGTCTTTGACAACCCTTATTATTAAAACAATACGTTGTCTTTGACAACCCTTATTATTAAAACAATACGTTGTCTTTGACAACCCTTATTATTAAAACAATACTTTGTCTTTGTCAAACCTTCTTATTGAAACAATACGTTGTCTTTGGCAACGAATCTACAAAGTCATATTTTTGCTGTAGATCTGTCTTCTTGCAATCATTTTGTGCAAAAATAAAATCAGTGATAACATGATGTGATCCTCAAGTCAAATCGGGAGATGACAGACAGTCAAGGATTAAATCTGAAAAATTAAAAGACACATATTTGCTATGATTTACGAGCTAGATCTAGCTAAAAGAAGACCGAGAGCAGCCACCCAAGGCTCCGTCTATTATGCTAGTCTGTCCAAGTCCATCTAGCCTCACAGCCAGCAATAACATAAAGTGGTTCAAAGCAAAAGCCACACTGATTTTCAGTCCGACACTTGCACGCACGCACGCACCCACCCACCCACCCACACCATAACTCTGAAAGGTGAACCAAAACTGTGATTATAGACAGTAAAATACACTAACATATTTTGGGGGTTCCAGAGTGGCGCAGCGGTCTAAGGCACTGCATCTTAGTGCTAGAGATGTCATTACAGACCCTGGTTCGATTCCAGGCTGTATCACAACCGGCAGTGATTGGGAGTCCCATAGTGCGGCGCACAATTGGCCCAGCGTCGTTAGGATTTGGCCGGGGGTAGGCCGTCATTGTAAATAAGAATTTGTTCTTAACTGACTTGCCTCGTTAAATACAGGTTAATGAGGTTAGGTTAATGTCATGAAAACATTGTGAAATGCTAAGGACACGGCACCTTTGCCCCCATTGGCCTAGACATTTCATGCAGAATAAACATGGCTACTTTCCCTAGAACGGTTCAAAGCAGATCTCTCCTCCTCTGCTACCGTTACATAGTCTACTTCCTTTCCCTCATTTGTATACATTATTTCCCACGATATATATGACAGTCATTTGATTGTACCCAGAAAATGAATTTTCCCATAGCCTATAGAACATACTGTATAGTATTTTCACACTACTGAGCCAAACCAAGCTGCACTGAGTTGGCCTTAGATATTCTATTTTCACATTGTCCTTTCCAACACGGCCCAGGGAACAACGGTGGATGGATAATGAGCAAGTTTGGTTCGGGTCGCCCCTGTAGTGTGAAAAGGGGTATTCGTGAGCTGCACCCCCCCCCCCCCCCCCATCCAGTCCATTGGCCCATAGGCTCTGGTCAAAGGTAGTGCACTACATAAGGAATAGGGTGCCATAGGGCTCTGGTCAAAAGTAGTGCACTACATAGGGAATAGGGTGCCATATGGCTCTGGTCTAAAGTAGTGCACTACATAGGGAATAGGGTGCCATATGGCTCTGGTCTAAAGTAGTGCACTACATAGGGAATAGGGTGCCATTTGGGACTCAGGCCGTAGTCTCATACTAGGGGCCACGCTGTAGAGAGTGACATCCCCCCACCACACGCAGCAGGGTGACGTCCTCAAACCCTCCGGCTCTGTGCTCATACTCCAGACAATGGTTCCCATCCACAGCTACTTTAAACGAGTCCTCTTCCACTAGGCTCTTCAGCTGCAGGCAGGACAGGACAGACACAACTCAGCAAATAAAAGGTTTCTATGGAATGTGATGCTCATCTGGGTAAAGTCATATTCCAATAAAGAGGTAATGGCATCTCCCATAGTGTAGTCCTTTAGGGAGATGGCATCTCCCATAGTGTAGTCCTGTTTGAATGACTACATACTGGTGATGCTTTGTGATGTCTTAGAATAAAAGGGCGTTTTGACACTTGGTCACTTTCAGACTATGTTTTTGTGAACTCAGTGCAGTTCGCTTCATTTTTTTGTGTGCAGTATGAACACTCCAAAAGGATCTGAGATCCCTCAAAAGAGGCCCCCGAAGCAAACTACATAGGGAAATAAAGGTATATATAAACCAAACTGAAATCATCTTGAGAGGTGATCTGAGTTCAATTCGCTTGAATTCCGGGGTTTGATTCCCCGGGGGGTCTGATTCCCCCAATGTGACCCCCCCCCCCCCCCCACACGCAGCAGGGTGACGTCCTCAAACCCTCCGGCTCTGTGCTCATACTCCAGACAATGGTTCCCATCCACAGCTACTTTAAACGAGTCCTCTTCCACTAGGCTCTTCAGCTGCAGGCAGGACAGGACAGACACAACTCAGCAAATAAAAGGTTTCTATGGAATGTGATGCTCATCTGGGTAAAGTCATATTCCAATAAAGAGGTAATGGCATCTCCCATAGTGTAGTCCTTCAGGGAGATGGCATCTCCCATAGTGTAGTCCTTCAGGGAGATGGCATCTCCCATGGTGCAGTCCTTCAGGGTGATGGCATCTCCCATAGTGCAGTCCTTCAGGGTGATGGCATCTCCCATGATGCAGTCCTTCAGGGAGATGGCATCTCCCATGGTGCAGTCCTTCAGGGAGATGGCATCTCCCATGGTGCAGTCCTTCAGGGTGATGGCATCTCCCATGATGCAGTCCTTCAGGGAGATGGCATCTCCCATGGTGCAGTCCTTCAGGGAGATGGCATCTCCCATGGTGTAGTCCTTCAGGGAGATGGCATCTCCCATGGTGCAGTCCTTCAGGGAGATGGCATCTCCCATAGTGTAGTCCTTCAGGGTGATGGCATCTCCCATGGTGCAGTCCTTTAGGGAGATGGCATCTCCCATAGTGTAGTCCTTTAGGGAGATGGCATCTCCCATGGTGTAGTCCTTCAGGGTGATGGCATCTCCCATGGTGCAGTCCTTCAGGGTGATGGCATCTCCCATAGTGTAGTCCTTCAGGGAGATGGCATCTCCCATAGTGTAGTCCTTCAGGGAGATGGCATCTCCCATGATGCAGTCCTTCAGGGTGATGGCATCTCCCATGGTGCAGTCCTTCAGGGGGATGGCATCTCCCATGGTGCAGTCCTTCAGGGTGATGGCATCTCCCATAGTGTAGTCCTTTAGGGAGATGGCATCTCCCATAGTGTAGTCCTTCAGGGAGATGGCATCTCCCATGGTGTAGTCCTTCAGGGAGATGGCATCTCCCATGATGCAGTCCTTTAGGGAGATGGCATCTCCCATGGTGCAGTCCTTCAGGGTGATGGCATCTCCCATGGTGCAGTCCTTCAGGGAGATGGCATCTCCCATGATGCAGTCCTTCAGGGGGATGGCATCTCCCATAGTGTAGTCCTTTAGGGAGATGGCATCCCCTTCTCTTTACACAACCCAATTATCTTCAATGCTTTTCAATGAGTTACATGTGGAATTGGGTTTTATTTTCTGAATTGACTAGAATTTAAATGGAATTGACCCCAAACCCCAATCAAACCTGTACCTCAAAACATTGTCCTTGAATGAAGGGGAAGCCTCCATCTCTCTCCTCTGAACTCCAACCCCCATCCATGTTGGAGTTACGGACAACCTGCTGCTCATAGAAACGAGGGTGGAACACAACCTCTTCATCGTCCTCCTCCTCCCCCTCCTCCCCCTCCTCGTCCTCCTCCTCTTTTAAAAAATCAACATGAAATAAAAAGTTTGTTTCACTCATCACCAATCTACAGTGCAGTGGACCATAGATAAACATATGGGCTGTGGTTAGTTTGAATGACTACATACTGGTGATGCTTTGTGATGTCTTAGAATAAAAGGGCGTTTTGACACTCGGTCACTTTCAGACTATGTTTTTGTGAACTCAGTGCGGTTCGCTTCATTTTTTTGTGTGCAGTATGAACACTCCAAAAGGATCTGAGATCCCTCAAAAGAGGCTTCCGAAGTAAACTACATAGGGAAATAAAGGTATATATAAACCAAACTGCAATCATCTTGAGAGGTGATCTGAGTTCAATTCGCTTGAATTCCGGGGTTTGATTCCCCGGGGGGTCTGATTCCCCCAATGTGACCCCCCCCCCCCCCCCCCCCCCCAAAAGGTTTGCTTGTCATTATTCACGCACCAAACACTAGACTACTGCAATGCCATTTCCCCCTGTCATAACTCCTCACATTGGTGCCACACAAGACGGATGATGTGCAGGTTGGCCGAAAATAAAACGTGTGTCGTTTTTGGATGTTGATTAGCGATGATCAAGGATGCACAGAAATACCAAAATATGGTGTGGAATTTTTAGTTGAGTCTATTTGTTTGCAATAAGAGAACTTCAAATGGTGAGGTTTGAACAGTATGAGAAGGCAACAGCATATTTGGTGAGAACCACAACACAGGGTACAAAATCATTTCTAGCTCTTAAAGGGCCAGTAGCCTATTCTAGCTCTTAAAGGGCCAGTAGCCTATTCTAGCTCTTAAAGGGCCAATAGCCTATTCTAGCTCTTAAAGGGCCAGTAGCTTATTCTAGCTCTTAAAGGGCCAGTAGCCTATTCTAGCTCTTAAAGGGCCAATAGCTTATTCTAGCTCTTAAAGGGACAGTAGCCTATTCTAGCGCTTAAAGGGCCAAAAGCTTATTCTAGCTCTTAAAGGGCCAATAGCCTATTCTAGCTCTTAAAGGGCCAATAGCTTATTCTAGCTCTTAAAGGGCCAGTAGCCTATTCTAGCTCTTAAAGGGCCAATAGCTTATTCTAGCTCTTAAAGGGCCAGTAGCTTATTCTAGCTCTTAAAGGGCCAGTAGCCTATTCTAGCTCTTAAAGGGCCAGTAGCCTATTCTAGCTCTTAAAGGGCCAATAGCCTATTCTAGCTCTTAAAGGGCCAGTAGCCTATTCTAGCTCTTAAAGGGCCAGTAGCCTATTCTAGCTCTTAAAGGGCCAATAGCCTATTCTAGCTCTTAAAGGGCCAGTAGCCTATTCTAGCTCCTAAAGGGCCAGTAGCCTATTCTAGCTCCTAAAGGGCCAGTAGCCTATTCTAGCTCTTAAAGGGCCAGTAGCCTATTCTAGCTCTTAAAGGGCCAATAGCTTATTCTAGATTTTAAAGGGACAGTAGCTTATTCTAGCTCTTAAAGGGACAGTAGCCTATTCTAGCTCTTAAAGGGCCAGTAGCCTATTCTAGCTCTTAAAGGGCCAGTAGCCTATTCTAGCTCTTAAAGGGCCAATAGCCTATTCTAGCTCTTAAAGGGCCAGTAGCATATTCTAGCTCTTAAAGGGCCAGTAGCCTACATTGGGTGTATCATTTTCAATTAAAGCATCCTTTAATCTCCAGTTATTCTTCTGTTATTTATTCTGTCCAACTTTGTGGCAACAGTTTGGTAAAGGCCATTTCTTGTTTCAGCATGACAATGGCCCCCTTGCACATAGCGAGGTCCATACAGAAATGGTTTGTCAAGAATGGTGTGAAAGAACTTGATTGGCCTGTAGAGCCCTGACTTCAACCCCATCGAACACCTTCGGGCTGAATTGGAACACCGACTGCGAACCAGGCCAAATCACCCAAGATCAGTGCCCGACCTCACTAATGCTCTTGTGGCTGAATGGAAGCAAGTCCCCACAGCAATGTTCCAACATCTAGTGGAAAGCCTTCCCAGAAGAGTGGAGGCTGTTATAACAGCAATGGGGGGCCCAACTCCATATTAATGCCCATGATTTTGGAATGAGATGTTCAACGAGCAGGTGTCCACATACTTTTGGTCATGTAGTGCATGTCTAGCTGTCCAATAACACGTTCTGATGAAATGGCTTGTCCTGGACTTTGTAAAAACCCAAGAGTGCATTGAGTGAATGTTATAAAAAGATTTTGGATCCTTTCTAAACATACCAATGTGAATGCAAAGAGGACTCGGACCACAAAATAGGTGAAGTGAACTGGAAAAGAGAGTTGAGTCCTCATCCAATGGAAAAAGCAGTGTGAACACAAAAACAATGGTTATTTCGCTCCTTTTTTTTTACTCCAGAGTTCACTTTAACGAGGACAGATCAGATCTTTTATAAGAGGACAGATCGGATCTTTTATGAGAGGACAGATTGGATCTTTTATGAGAGGACAGATCGGATCTTTTATGAGAGGACATATTGGATCTTTTATGAGAGGACAGATTGGATCTTTTATAAGAGGACAGATCAGATCTTTTATAAGAGGACAGATCGGATCTTTTATGAGAGGACAGATTGGATCTTTTATGAGAGGACAGATCGGATCTTTTATGAGAGGACAGATTGGATCTTTTATAAGAGGACAGATCGGATCTTTATGAGAGGACAGATCGGATCTTTTATTAGAGGACAGATCGGATCTTTTATAAGAGGACAGATCGGATCTTTTATGAGAGGACAGATCGGATCTTTTATGAGAGGACAGATCGGATCTTTTATAAGAGGACAGATCGGATCTTTTATAAGAGGACAGATCGGAGATATTATACGAGGACTATATGTGAAAAGTCCCTATGCGGGGTGGCAGGATAGCCTAGTGGTTAGAGTGTTGGACTAGTAACTGAAAGGTTGCAAGTTCAAATCCCCATGGTGACAAGGTACAAATCTGTCGTTCTGCCCCTGAACAAGGCAGTTTAACCCACTGTGCCTAGGCCGTCGTTGAAAATAAGAATTTGTTCTTAACTGACTTGCCTAGTTAAATAAAGGTTAAAAAATAATTAATGGAACATAGGGGTGAATGAACAGATTAATGAATCCTGTAGCCTAGTGTGACTCAAATCCTGTAACCTACTGGTCTCCTCCAGGGATGGGTTCCCCTACTAAGGTGATCAGGAGCCTGTGCATTATGCCAGCAGTTTGTAGTGCACTGGCTGAAACAGATGGTACATTAACATTACACGTCATCAGTCTTAGTGTTTCATTAAAAAGATTAAACTAATAGAAATTGCCTTTATCAACAACAGACCCAATAGAAGTACACATTTCAATATTAATAAAAGAGGATAAAGAACTGGTAAGAATATTGAATATATGAGCTTTATTAAGTGACCTTTTATCAGGTGTCAAGAGAAAATGGCCACTTAAAACTGTCACTTAGTTGTAATTAAGACATAGTAGAAACATCCTCATTATATCAAGAAATACAAATCAAACTTCCTGACAAATTAAAAAAAAATCATTATTGATAAGAAATTCTCTCATGATGAGTAATGAAATGACTATGTTGGCTAACTCTAGCACTTCGCCTACATTCCAAACGCCACTGGAAAAATGAGTCACTCCCCCCTTAAGAAGAGTCTCCACTACGCCCTACGCCAAACAAACCAGAACCGGACACTCTACATGAGCCTAATAGGGCCGAGTCACAACCGGATTAACTGGATGAGTTGAAACGTCATTTCCTTCAACCAGTGGTACCACCTGTATGTATGTATATCATCAACTCTTGATTAATTTAACAGGGCAAACATCCCAAACTACTTCTTTAAACACTGCAATGCAACAAACAAACAAAAAACAGAACACAAGCAAAACACATGTGATAGTATTCTTTATTTTCAAATATTTAACACAATTGGACATTTTATCAACGCTGGCAAAACACACAAGTACAGGATGATTACTACCCAAATGATGTTTGGCCTTTTTTTTTTTGTTGAAAGTAGCATATAAAATGTTATTATAAAAGATAAGTGTGACTTTTAATGAAAGTTTAAGAGTGAAATAATATAAAATGTGATGTTTCACAAAAAGCAGAGGCCATGTATTGCACTTGAATGACAGCAAACATTACTGGGCTCCCTTTCTCCCCCCAGGTATTAGCTAGTAAAAACCTCTTCAACCAAATACATAATGCTGCTGCTTTCTTGGAGTTCTTAAACCAAACCACGAGGTGATTTTTCTGTGGCTGGTGTCCTCATCTGGCTGAAAATCTGAAGAGTTCAGTGCTTTCAAAAATGTGGTGGATATGGTATATTATGTCTGGGCTGAAAGACAAGAATACATACGATATTACTGTAAATGATACATTACAATATTACTGTAAATGATACAATATGATATTACTGTAAATGATACATATGATATTACTGTAAATGTTCTGTTGTTTTGCCTTGCCTTGTCTTTTGCGGTTTGCGCCCTGCAGAAAACACCTCAGACCAGTATAATGTTATTGCAGTGCTGTTTCTAGGAGACAAACACCATTTTTACAGCCCTGCAGCAAATCTCTGATCCACCATCCTGACTGCTGCGCTTAATGTAAGCTTGCGAAATCAGGAAGGTAAAACGAGGCAAGAAACCCCCCCCCCCAAAAAAGAGCCACACCACGTGTACAGAGATCCTCCGGTGAAGACTAGGACAGAAGTGCACCAGGAAAGAAGCAAGCAAGCAAGCAGCAATGTGTGGTGTTTTAAAAGCATGTATTTACTCACCAGCATGCCTCCTGGAGCCGCTTGCCCCCCGTATGGTCCCATGGGCCCTGGGTGGCCGGGCTGGGGAGGGAAGCCTCCACCACCTCGAGGACCCCATGATCCAGGGGGGATGGGAGGGAAGGCTCCACCAGAGAAGGTGCCTCCTGCAGGAGAGAAGGCAGCTCCTGGACCTCCAGGCCCATACATCCCCCCACCAGGCTGGGCTCCTGGGTAAGGCACATTGGGGTAGGGTCCTGGGGGTGCTCCGGGACTAGTTTGGAAGGGTCCAGACGGGTACTGCATGGGGGCTCCAGGAAACTGTCCCGAGGCTCCAGGCCCGGCTGGGTATTGCCCCGGGGCTCCAGGCCCAGCTGGGTATTGCCCCGAGGCTCCAGGCCCGGCTGGGTATTGCCCCGGGGCTCCAGGCCCAGCTGGGTATTGCCCCGGGGCTCCAGGCTCAGCTGGGTATTGCCCCGGGGCTCCAGGCCCAGCTGGGTATTGCCCCGGAGCTCCAGGCCCAGCTGGGTATTGCCCCGGGGCTCCAGGCCCAGCTGGGTATTGCCCCGGGGCTCCAGGCCCAGCTGGGTATTGCCCCGGAGCTCTAGGCCCAGCTGGGTATTGCCCCGGGGCTCCAGGCCCAGCTGGGTATTGCCCCGGGGCTCCAGGCCCAGCTGGGTATTGCCCCTGGGCTCCAGGCCCAGCTGGGTATTGCCCTGGGGCTCCAGGCCCAGCTGGGTATTGCCCTGGAGCTCCAGGCCCAGCTGGGTACTGTCCCGAGGCTCCAGGCCCAGCTGGGTATTGCCCCGGGGCTCCAGGCCCAGCTGGGTATTGCCCCGGGGCTCCAGGTCCAGCTGGGCACTGTCCCGGGGCTCCAGGCCCAGCTGGGTACTGTGCCGGTACCCCTGGGCCGGGCGGGAACCCACCAGGGACAGAGGGAGCTCCAGGATACTGCCCTGGTGCTCCGGGACCGGAAGAGAAGGGTCCTTGACTTCCAGGGAACTGCCCTGGGGCCCTTGGACCAGACTGTGGCCCCCCAGGGAATCCCCCAGGAGCAGAGGGCTGTGTGGGGGCTCCGGGGGCCGCACCAGGCCATCCTGGGTTAGTGGGCGGAGGGGCGTTGGGGGCGGCTGGGTTGGGGTTAGCCGCTTTCTCAGCTTGGCCCGGGACATCGTCTGCTATGGCATCTGCCAGCTACATGCAAGAAAAACAGGGAGGTTTCTATCATGATCTTCACCAACACATGTACCATCTTAAAACAGGCATACCTTGATAATAAACGTGATTGATAAAAGTAGCTAACTCACCGAGAAATCCATGTCCTGAAAGGTAATGGGGGGGGGGTAAAGTTGTTAGGTCTGAAGCATAACCTATTATAGCCTATTAGCTACTTTAGTTATAACAGCCTGAAGTAAATAGGAACATAGTTTAGATATCACAAGCTACCTATAAACTTTAAATTAAACTGGATTGCAGGCTGGTTAGTGTTGTTCACATGTAGAAAGCTAGCTGGCTCGATGTACAGCTAACGTTATCTAGCATTAGCTAGCAAACATTAGCCAGCTACCAACTGATTCTACATATTTATGCTGCTCAAACGATCAAAGTACAATAAAGAAATGTTTTTAAAGTATGTTAGGCTTTTCAACATTACCTCGACAAAAAAGAGGGACGTCTTTAACAAATTCTAAAGTTAGAAACAACAAGAATTTGACAGTTGAGAGATAATTTAAAAAAAAATACTGTACAAAACTCCTGAGATAAAGGAAGTGTACAGTCTGCACTCACGCCTAGAATATGACGTAAACATTGGGCGGAAGGAAAGAGGGTTGGACCGAATGGGTGCGTTCCAGAGTCACATAAATTTTCTCGGATTGCAGTCGGCAAACGAAGACTACAGAAAATGTTAAATGAATAAAAGTATATCTTACCCTTTCTCCCTCAACTTTATAGGAGTAAAATTCAACTAGTACAGTATGACATTATACGAAAAATATTCCCAATAATGATTTTAAATTGGTGTGGGCCGGGGATTGGTAAAATCAGAGTCACAAGATTATGTGGGCGAAAAAATACTGTTCTGTACTGCCCTCCTCCGGTCTAGACAGAACAATTGAGTCTGCGCTTCAGGGAAAATGGTAAGTTGTTCCTGAGACGGGTTGAAAAACCTTACTAAATTTATTTTGCTAGGGGTTATTTTCAAGTTGCAACCGTTTGATATCCTCTGCCTGTATTAATCGCCTCTTTAATTCGAAATGAGTTTCGCTTGTTTTTAAATATGCAGTTGTTCCACCCAGCTCAATGTGATATGCTGCAACATGTCACGATATGGAGCATAGCTAGCTAGCTAGCTAGCTGGTTAACGGATAACCCCATGCATTGTCTGAGAAAGTTAGCCACATCAAATTCCCATGTAATTACCTTAGCTACTCGATGGAACTAGCTAATTTCAGATCGTCAAAGTGCCGTGACTATTCTGTCAGATTCTATTCGCTTTGTGTATAGAATGCATGCCAGCCAACTAGCTAGCTGGATTCGCATTTCCTGTAGTTTGCAAGACCTATCTAGTTAGCTAGCTAAACTTGGCTTCAAGACAAATTAAACTCGGCATTGTCAGGGATGCGCCTCTCTCATATTTGACAGTACTAAAATATTTGTATAACCCTGTAGTTGCTAAATCAGTGCACGTCGTTATTTCCTGTTACCTGTCAAATCATAACCAGAGTAGGCCATTGAACAAAGGAATTTAACCCATCATGAACAATGATTCAGGAATGTTACGTAAACGAAGATCCCTGCTCATTCCAAGACACATTAATTATCAGGTGTGGCTGGTGGTCTGATAATTGATCGCAAAAATGTATCACAAGTTAGTAGAATTTGCAAGTTCAGAGATATATCGAATGACCATCGCAATAATTATTCAGTAGGCTATCATCAAAAGTTCCCAATCATGTGTTAGAGGGATCTGATCTCCTTTGAAATGAGACATCATAACAATTCTTATTCCTGGCCCCATATTCATTAAGCATCTCTGAGTAGGAGTGCTGATGTAGGATCAGGTCTCCCCTGTCTATGTAATCGTATTTTATTATCATCAAAAAGCAACTGATCCTAGATCAGCACTCCAACTCTGAGAGGCTTTATGAATATCCTTCTATCCGTTACTTCCAGAGTGAATCACTGGTTGTGTGTGACGTTGATGGAGACCTAGTTAAAAAGCTACGGGAGTTCCGCTTCCGGAAGGAGACTAACAATGCTGCTATCATCAGTAAGTATCCTCTTAATCACAAATCAGTAAGTATCCTCTTAATCACAAATCGGTAAGTATCCTCTAATCATAAATCACTATCCTTTAAAACTTCTTACGGCTGAGATCCCGTTAACGGGATCGACTTGACAACAGACAGTGAAAGTGCAGGGCGCCAAATTCAAACAACAGAAATCTCATAATTAAAATTCCTCAAACATACAAGTATTTTACACCATTTTAAAGATAAACTTGTTAATCCCACCACAGTGTCCGATTTCAAAAAGGCTTTACGACAAAAGCACACCATCTGATTATGTTAGGTCAGTACCTAGTCACAGAAAAACACAGACATTTTTCCAGCCAAAGAGAGGAGTCACAAAAAGCAGAAATAGAGATAAAATTAATCACTAACCTTTGATGATCTTCATCAGATGACACTCATAGGACTTCATGTTACACAATACATGTATGTTTTGTTTGATAAAGTTAATATTTATATCCAAAAATCTTAGTTTACATTGGCGTGTTATGTTCAGTAATGTTTTGCCTCCAAAACATCCGGTGATTTTGCAGAGAGCCACATCAATTTACAGAAATACTCATAATAAACATTGATAAAAGATACAAGTGTTATACATGGAACTTTAGATCAACTTCTCCTTAATGCAACCGCTGTGTCAGATTTCAAAAAAACTTTACGGAAAAAGCACACCATGCAATAATCTGAGTACGGCGCTCAGACACAAAAACAAGTCATACAGGTACCCGCTATGTTGTGGAGTCAACAGAAGTCAGAAATAGCATTATAAATATTCACTTACCTTTGATGATCATCAGAATGCACTCCCAGGAATCCCAGTTCAACAATAAATGTTTGTTTTGTTCGAAAAAGTCCATAATTTGTCCAAATAGCTCCTTTTTGTTTGCTGATTGGCTGGGCCTTTATTTCATAAATCCAAATTCATGACGTGCAGGCCAGACAAACTCAAAAAAATTCCATTACAGTTCGTAGAAACATGTCAAACGATGTATAGAATCAATCTTTAGGATGGTTTTAACATAAATCTTCAATAATGTTTCAACCGGAGAATTCCTTTGTCTTTAGAAACGGGCGCGCCTGAGTGAGCTCATGGCACTCTGCCAGACACCTGGTTGAAACAGCTCTCATTCCCTCATCCTTCACAGTAGAAGCCTGAAACAAGGTTCTTAATCATAAATCAGTCAGTATCCTTCTAATTATAAAGAATCTAAAGTTGACAATGTTGTTTTTGCTTTTACATACATATTGTGCTAGGGTCAAGTGCTTGGGAAGGACCAACTATTGACTGTTGAGGAACATTTTTCCCCCCAAAAAATTTGTTGGTGTTTTCTCTTTCTCAGTGAAGATTGACAAGGACAAGCAGCTTGTCATCCTTGATGAAGAACATGAGGTAAGTTGCCAGATTGCTTATTGTATGATGACGTTAGTGTTATAAGTGTCCTATCCACACACCTCTAATAGTGTCTTGTGTGATGTAGCGTGAACCTATTGTTGTACAGTACATATTTAACCTTGAATGCCTTCTCTCTCTCATTCTAGGATATTTCTCCTGATGATCTGAAGGATGAGCTGCCTGAAAGGCAGCCAAGATATCCTTTGATCTATACTGAACAAAAATATAAAAGCAACATGCAACAATTCCAACCATTTTACTGAGTTACAGTTCATATAAGGAAATCAGTCAATTGAAATACATTCATTAGGTCCTAATCTATTGATTTCACATGACTGGGCAGGGCCGCAGCCATGGTTGGACCTAGGAGGGCATTGGCCTACCCACTTGGGAGCCAGGCCCAGCCAATCAGAATTCATTTTTCCCCCCAAAAAAGGTCTTTATTACAGACAGAAATACTCCTCAGTTTCATCGGGTGTCTGGTCTCAGATGATCCCCCAGGTGAAGAAGCCAGATGTGGAGGTCCTGGGCTTGCGTGGTGACACGTTGTCTGGGGTTGTGAGGCCGGTTGGATGTACTGCCAAATTCTCTAAAACAACGTTGGAGACAGCTTATGGTACAGAAATGAACATTAAATTCTCTGGCAACAGCTCTGGTGGAAATTCCTGCAATCAGCATGCCAATTGCACACTCCCTCAAAATGTAGACATCTGTGGCATTGTGTTGTTGGACAACTGCTCATTTAAGAGTGGCCTTTTATTGTCCCCATGTGTAAAAAATCATGATGTTTAAATAGCTTCTTGATATGCTACACCTGTCAAGTGGATTAGATTATCTTGGTAAAGGAGAAATGCTCACTAACAGGGACGTAAAACAAGTTCTCCCATTGACATGAATGCGTGATTTAAGTGAAAGTGACGAGCACAGTCAAATCTCTTATTTTAATCCTAAAAGTTCTCTTTAACCTTCTGCACATTTGTGGTGTATAGCTACAAGTACGAACATGATGACGGGAGAGTTTCTTACCCTCTCTGTTTCATCTTCTCCAGTCCAGTGGGTAAGATAAGATCCGGTCCTCAACATCCCTGTAGCTACTATACCTGTAACAACATGTGTTGTTGGCCCATATTTGTAAAAGAAAGATGAATTCCGTCTGCCATTTTAACCAATGAGGGCATGGTAATTAAGGGTACCTTATTATTATTGGATAGTAAAATATGTTTCATTGAAGTGATTTAATACTTTTAAAAAATTATTGTTTCACCTTTATTTAACCAGGTAGGCTAGTTGAGAACAAGTTCTCATTTACAACTGCGACCTGGCCAAGATAAAGCAAAGCAGTTCGACACAATACAACAACACAGAGTTACACATGGAATAAACAAAACATACAGTCAATAATACAGTAGAAAAAGTCTATATACAGTGTGTGCAAATGAGGTAAGATAAGGGAGGTAAAGGCAATAAAATAGGCCAATACATTCATATAACGGGTTTTAGTTTTACCCGTAGAGAAACATATCGTTGTACTTCCTCATTCTATTTCTCTGGTTTTACCACATATTTTTATTATTATAATTTTTTCCTCTCAGGATGTAAACCTGAGCAACAGATGATGTACGCCGGAAGCAAAAACAAACTGGTGCAAACTGTCCAGCTGACCAAGGTTAGTGTTTTAACTGTTTATTTATTTCTCTTCATCTTTGGAGCTCAATGCTATCTGTATTTAGTAATAAACTAGTACTGAAATACAGCTAAATTCATAAATATATTGGTATGTGTTTTATGTGAAATTGGCTTCAAGATGTTTCTTGTAAAAAGGGCAGTTATCAGTCTCCTATCGGCTCTTCCTTATTTCTTGCAGGTGTTTGAGATCAGAAACACGGAGGACCTGACAGAGGAATGGCTTAGAGAGAAGCTGGGCTTCTTCGGTTAAGACGAGACCACTTTGGTGATCTAATGGACTGAAGGGTGTAGAGGAGGAACAAGACACTTGGAAAGAAAACAACACCATTGCTTA
Organism: Salvelinus namaycush; assembly: GCF_016432855.1. Lineage (NCBI taxonomy): Eukaryota > Metazoa > Chordata > Actinopteri > Salmoniformes > Salmonidae > Salvelinus > Salvelinus namaycush. Next base: position 3,427,333 of record NC_052321.1, read on the forward strand.
CGTTTCCCTCCTCCGATGTACCTATTCCCATACAATCCCCCCCCCCCCCCCCCCCCCCCCTCAACATGTGCCAGTTTCCTGTGTCCTTAATGAAATTAACACTACCACTCCTTCTGAGATGGACGGAGCAAAATTCAAGGGAAATTGAAAGGAATTGTCATGGCTGCAATTTCTTTTGAGTTTTGCTTGTTTAGTAATAATGACATAATTATGACCTGATAGATTAGATTCTAACCAGTTTTTATTTTTTATTTTTTACTGTAACCAAAAGGATGGTTCTGATAGTAAGAGGGGATCTGTGATTTGGGAAGCTGTTTAAAAAAAAATGTATCAAGTTGTGGGAGGATGCTGGGTTGTGAAGATACAATACTACTTTGATTCTTTATACATTTTCAAGATGGAAGTGCCTCCAGGCTTGAAGCACTTTTGACCTTAAATCACACAATCATAGCCATTCATTTTACATCCAAATTCAATGCATCTTTGACTATGTTGTGTGTACTTTGTCCTTGTGCTTGGAAAGGTAGGTCAGTATAAAGAAATACATTCATTTCTTACAACATTCACTCACTGATTTAAGTTTAAATGACACCATATGACAACAAAGAATATTAATCCAAATTACAATACTCAAAAGAAAAGACAGCTAAAAAATACAATTCACCATCTTGTTTCTGGATCTATATGTTCTTATTGTAGTTGTTCCCGGGGAAAAGGAATCGTTGATGCTCTTGGTCGATAAGTAACATTTTAAGAGCCTGCAGCTAACTTCCTTGAGAGTGGCAGACTGTTTCTGAGTGAAAGTTGGTTATCTCTTCATCTTTGTTTTAGAGTAGAATCATTGTGATTCTGCAGTGAGACTGTAGTGAGGTAATGGTACACTATTCCCTACATAGTGCACTACTTTTGGTCATCCGTAGTGCACTATATATGGAATAGGGTGCCATTTGGGACACTATTATACCATTGAACTGTGTCCTTCAAAGTGGAGCACCTGTTTCGCCTACAAAGATTATCATTGATACATTCTTGAAAGAAACCTCGTGTTTGATTTATACCCTGATGAAGACAGCTTGCCTGCCCGAAACGTTGGACATAAAAAAAATTGCATCTGAGCTAGAGTGTGCGGCTCTCGTTTATATATTTTTTAAGTGTTCCACTCCGCTAGCCAGCACCTCGCCTAAATAGGTGTGCGTTTCTTTTGCGTCTAGAACATTCTTGAGAGAAACCTCGTGTTTGATTTAGGACCAGTTTGTCAGACATGGATTAAGCCTAGTCCTGAACTAGAAAGCAATTTCAATAGAGACTCAGTTAATGTGTGTCTGGGAAACCGACTCTTTTATGTATAAACATCATTCTGTGTCCCAACCTTGGACAGGTGTGAATACACTGGGAGATTAGAGAATCATCTTTTTGCCTTTTAAATCCTTTATTTTATAAGGTGTAAAAAAAACTTGAAGGGCTGGTTTCCTGGGCACAAAGTAAGGCTAGTCCTGGACATTAAAAAAAAGTACTTTTGCTCATTGAACATGCCTGTTTGTCCAGGACTAGCCTTAATATACAGTATATCTGGGAAACCGCCCTAAAAGTATAGTGTATTACATTTAGACTGGTAAGATTCCTGAAGGCTGCCTCTTTCCATCAAGAGTATTCTTCTGATGAACAGATTTAAAATGTAAACAAACAATGTGTACATCCCAAGTTACACACTTTTTCCCTGTATAGTGCACTATGGGTCCATGGGACTCGGGTCAAAAGAAGTGCACTATAAAAGGGAATAGGGTGCGATTTGAGATGTACATTATGACATGTCTTCCCATCTGCTGAAACGTGACATTGAAAAGCAAAATAAGACTACAGCTTTTAAACATCGCCTCATAGTCCGTATATATGAACTGTACTGGAACAGTCCTGTTTTTACTCTGAATTGTGCAATCAGCTGGTGTCAATGTGAAAAATGAAAATGCTTAATAATCTGTTCTAAAAAATAACTTTGATGTGGTAAGCTACTGTATATACAAGTGCATGCTTTTCGTCAGTGTGTCTTTGTCCCGACAGTTTGCATTATGACAACAACAACAAAAAAAACAATCCCAAACAAACCTTCAATAGTGTGTCAGTGTGTACTGCATGTTCTTTGTTTTACACAGTGAATGTATCCTCGATAATGAATTTAAAAATTGGCATACTTTGGTTGACACAAGCAATAATATAGAGAACATGCATGCAAATGGCAATCCAAGGGGGAAGTTGCTGACAGTGTGTTAAGGTTAAACACGACAGTAGTTGGATAATTATTTTTTGTTTTTCTAGATAATATGGAATGTATTCCAAATGGCACCCCATTACCTTTTATAGTGCACTTCTTTTGACCAGAGTCCTATGGTTTTGTAGTGCACTTCTTTTGACCAGAGTCCTATGGTTTTGTAGTGCACTTCTTTTGACCAGAGTCCTATGGTTTTGTAGTGCACTTCTTTTGACCAGAGTCCTATGGTTTTGTAGTGCACTTCTTTTGACCAGAGTCCTATGGTTTTGTAGTGCACTATGAAGGGAATAGGCTGCCATTTGGAACTGATACATGGAGATAATCAGCCTTGGGAAGAATTCTTCAACCTGCATTCATGAATAAGATATAGCTATATCCTTGTAAAAACATGTGGCTTATTAAGTGTCTTGATCGCTCTGAATTTATGTATTTTTCCTATAATAGTTCTGTACTTTCTCAGATCAACAGCTTTTATTAATTTTTTCTTAACAAAACAGCATCTCAAACATGTAACATATTCAGCTACCCAATGGTGTGAGTGAAACTTGTGAAATATTTGTATTTTTCCATGCTTTATACACTTGTCCCAATAAAACAAAAATGATGTTTAATGTTGTTGTATTAATTAATATCCAAAAATCACCATGTTGAATTTCTTACGTGTTTAATTTATGTCCGATTATAATAAGACAATTAATTACTTAAAACTGTTTTTCAGGGTGGGGGGTTTCAAATGCTTATTCTATCGTGAAACTCCAGTGTTGCCAAAATGCGCCTGTCGCGACGCTGTGGAACGCACCCGGAAGTAGGAAAATATGTGCGCATACCCTGTTCCCCTCCTTTCCTGTCTAGCGTTCTCTGCAATCACAGAATTCTGTAGTTTCTTTCCTCTTCTGTGTCTAGCTACATCAGCCAGCAAGCTACACAAAAATGGCGTTCACATTCGCGGCCTTTTGTTACATGCTTGCGCTATTGCTTACGGCCGCTCTTATTTTCTTCGCCATTTGGCATGTAAGTATATTGGTGTCTTAATCAAACGGTATGGTTTGAAAGTGAATGTAGGTATTATATAGAGAGCCAATGTTTTCTTCTAAACTAGTGGCAAACAGGCTTGTCACCCGTTAACTAACCAAGAATGAATGGCACACACCAATTCGTGTTGTTGGACCGAAAATACTAATTCGTTTATATCCACGACCAGAATATATGGCCTAACTAGCTATCCAGAAACAAATGGGTAGCCATTTATTTTACTCGAAATGTAAAACATACGATACGTAGCTAGCCATCCGTTAGCATTTAGCTAGCTTTGCTATATATGGTAACATCAGTTTATGATGGCTAGCTAACGGTAGCTTCCTAGCTATATGGAGGTATCTAAATATGGTGAACACAGTAACATTATTTGGCGAAATAAGATAAGATGGCTAGCTAATAGACTAATTAACCGGAGCCTCGTCGAAAGATGACAATCCTGACTTGATTGCTGCCATTCTCCATGTTTTCTGTTTGTCCCAGTCTTCCAGATTCTATACTTTCTTCTCGACTCTGATAACTAGCTTTTGATCCCTCTGAAGTCTCCTTAGTTAAAGACTGTTGTTGGGATGCTAGTTATTAATCCACATGCCTGCATAATGTATTAGCCCCTGTGCTGGCTGTACAAGCCGTTGTTGTAGCTAACGTTAGCTAGTGCTTGAGGACATTGTAAACAAACACTGTAGTACAACAGTATCCTCCTGGGGATATTTGTTCTCTAATTTCTACAAAGGAAAACAGTTGGTTTTCCCCTCACTGTTAATGGCCACAGTGGACGTGTACTAATACCCATAAAACCTAGCGGTCGAACAGGGAAATGGTTACAATCGTTTTTCCGCGATCCATTTTTCCCATTGGGAATTTTAGAAACACTTAAAATAAGGGCTGTGTTTCATGTAGGCTTACTTTGGCGTGATGTTTTGATAACCATGTAAAACTCTCTCGGGCAGGGTTGATTTTTCACTATATTAGACTATTTACGCTCAGATTCAAAAATGCAAATCTTGATGATTTGCAATCATTGTTTTTGTTCAACGATGCATTTGTCTCTGTCATACAAGATGTGGGATGAAGTAATTTACTTAAACATACATTCTCTTTCTCTACAGATAATTGCATTTGATGAACTGAAGACTGATTACAAGAATCCCATAGATCAATGTAACACATTGAATCCGGTAAGTAAAACATGTATGGTTGCAGGTGATGTCTTTCTCCTAGCTTCTTTGACCGAATGCTGATTTGCTTTCTATAATGTGTGTAGTAGGATGGATGAGGTTACGGCCTAGTAGTCACACTGAGGGATGAGGTTACAGCCTAGTAGTCACACTGAGGGATGAGGTTACAGCCTAGTAGTCACACTGAGGGATGAGGTTACTGCCTAGTAGTCACACTAAGGATGGATGAGGTTACGGCCTAGTAGTCACACTGAGGAGGGATGAGGTTACGGCCTAGTAGTCACACTAAGGATGGATGAGGTTACGGCCTAGTAGTCACACTAAGGATGGATGAGGTTACGACCTAGTAGTCACACTAAGGAGGGATGAGGTTACAGCCTAGTAGTCACACTAAGGATGGATGAGGTTACGGCCTAGTAGTCACACTGAGGAGGGATGAGGTTACGGCCTAGTAGTCACACTAAGGATGGATGAGGTTACGGCCTAGTAGTCACACTGAGGATGGATGAGGTTACGGCCTAGTAGTCACACTGAGGAGGGATGAGGTTACGACCTAGTAGTCACACTGAGGAGGGATGAGGTTACGACCTAGTAGTCACACTGAGGATGGATGAGGTTACGGCCTAGTAGTCACACTAAGGAGGGATGAGGTTACGGCCTAGTAGTCACACTAAGGATGGATGAGGTTACGGCCTAGTAGTCACACTAAGGATGGATGAGGTTACGGCCTAGTAGTCACACTGAGGAGGGATGAGGTTACGGCCTAGTAGTCACACTAAGGATGGATGAGGTTACGGCCTAGTAGTCACACTAAGGATGGATGAGGTTACGGCCTAGTAGTCACACTGAGGATGGATGAGGTTACGGCCTAGTAGTCACACTGAGGAGGGATGAGGTTACGGCCTAGTAGTCACACTGAGGAGGGATGAGGTTACGGCCTAGTAGTCACACTGAGGATGGATGAGGTTACGGCCTAGTAGTCACACTAAGGAGGGATGAGGTTACGGCCTAGTAGTCACACTAAGGAGGGATGAGGTTACGGCCTAGTAGTCACACTGAGGAGGGATGAGGTTACGGCCTAGTAGTCACACTGAGGATGGATGAGGTTACGGCCTAGTAGTCACACTAAGGATGGATGAGGTTACGGCCTAGTAGTCACACTGAGGATGGATGAGGTTACGGCCTAGTAGTCACACTGAGGAGGGATGAGGTTACGGCCTAGTAGTCACACTGAGGAGGGATGAGGTTACGGCCTAGTAGTCACACTGAGGATGGATGAGGTTACGGCCTAGTAGTCACACTGAGGAGGGATGAGGTTACGGCCTAGTAGTCACACTAAGGAGGGATGAGGTTACGGCCTAGTAGTCACACTAAGGGACTTCTCTGCTGCACTGTTAAGCTTAATTTCCAACCTGAGTATCTGACTGTTAATCTACAGTGATCTTGTCAGTTGTCATACTCTAACACATTTTTTTTTTATCTACAATTTTTATCGGCATAAAGACAGTTGAAAAGGTCAAAAAGATTAAAAGAGTCAAAATTGCGTTGAAGGTTTGTACCAATCTTCGATATAAAATGCCAGTTTCGGTTCAAGTTCCGTCTCCAGTCTGTCATTCTGCACGAGTGTTTGCAAACGTCTTTTCAGTGAACAATTCTCAGAATAGGTGCCCCCATTGGACTAATTTTACATCAGGGTTATGGATTGAAGTCTCAGCTTTCTGTGCTCATTGATATTACAAAATGACTTTTATAAATAGCCAAACCGGCTCAATGTAGTTTTATAGGATGTTGTTAGACCTTGACTCGGTCTAACATCCTCAAGAGTTGAGTCCGATGATGGAAGTTAAACTGTCAGATTCCATTTCACCTTTTTGTTCTTTCTCATGCCTGAGCCAGTAGCATAGCAGTCATGTGCACATGTTACTACGTTGCGTCGCTTCCTGTGCGTGCGCCTTCTGTATCGCCCAGCCCATTTCCCCCATGAGATATAGATCCTTCATGATTGGAGAGTACAGTAGCTTATAGGATAGACTTAGTGTCAACCACTTTTACTAGGCTGCTATGTTTCTATGTCTGTAACTGGCTCTTCATTGCTTCAGATTTCATATATCAAAGCGTAAGGAAAACTGGCTGAAACATATTTTGTGTACGCTTTCATTATAATCATTAAGGCTGTATCCCAAACGGCTCCCTATTCCCTATTTAGTGCCCTACTTTTGACCAGGGCCACCATAGGGAGTAGGGGTGCCATTTGTGACCGCAGAGGGGCCTTGGTGTGTAGGAAGTGTAGTTCATTTGTATTAGACTGGAAGAGGGTTCCTCAAAAGCATTGGGGAATGTGTGAAGACGCATCAATGTAGGGTTACCAATGTTATTGACTATATAGCACTACGTACAGATGTTAACTGAAAAGACTTGCAAATGCTCAGAACATGCATGATTCTATACAACCTACCCTTTTGTTTCCATGTGATAAGAATACTCTTGTAATATCCCTGATATTCATATTAACCATTAGACCTATTTCTTCACTAGTTGGCCGAGGATTTAATGGGAATGCACTTTTTTTTTTTTTTACAAGGAGAGATTTTAAGTAGGGCCAAGCCTACATTTTAATAGGTTAGGCTATAATTCAATATTTAAAGAGAGAATATTCTAGTTGTACTGACTGGTCTCTGACAGTTGAACATGTATTTTGTTGTGGGCAGTGACAGGAGGCTCCACCAGGTGTTAGAAAGGATCTTTTATGGGATTAAATGAACTGTGGATCTCTGGACTGGTTAATCTGTGCTGTGTTACTGTGGATCTCTGGACTGGTTAATCTGTGCTGTATTACTGTGGATTTTAGGACTGGTTAATCTGAGTTGTATTACTGTGGATCTCAGGACTGGTTAATCTGTGCTGTATTACTGTGGATCTCTGGACTGGTTAATCTGTGCTGTATTACTGTGGATCTCTGGACTGGTTAATCTGTGTTGTATTACTGTGGATCTCTGGACTGGTTAATCTGTGCTGTATTACTGTGGATCTCTGGACTGGTTAATCTGTGCTGTGTTACTGTGGATCTCTGGACTGGTTAATCTGTGTTGTATTACTGTGGATCTCAGGACTGGTTAATCTGTGTTGTATTACTGTTGATCTCTGGACTGGTTAATCTGTGCTGTATTACTGTGGATCTCAGGACTGGTTAATCTGTGCTGTATTACTGTGGATCTCTGGACTGGTTAATCTGTGCTGTATTACTGTGGATCTCTGGACTGGTTAATCTGTGCTGTATTACTGTGGATCTCTGGACTGGTTAATCTGTGCTGTATTACTGTGGATCTCTGGACTGGTTAATCTGTGCTGTATTACTGTTGATCTCTGGACTGGTTAATCTGTGCTGTATTACTGTGGATCTCAGGACTGGTTAATCTGTGTTGTATTACCCTGGCCTGGGTCATTCAGACCTGCTGTTGTACCACAACCCTACTGCCTTTCGTATGCCATAACTAGTCCAAGATTGCCAGTATATAAAGCAGCGGCGTAAGAATCAATTCTAAATTGTCAAAATAAAGTAGTGCTGTAAACTGCTGAGAATTTTTATCCCAAATTGCTTGACCATCATGCTTTCTAGACTAGCGTTTTGAGTTTGAGTTGTTTGTAAACACGACGACAGTAGATTTTACTAGACTTTGGCTCAAGCTTATATATGGTCACCTGGGGGTTTGGAACAGATGGCTGTAGGATCTTACTAACAACCCTCTAGATCAACATTTTGTAGGGATCACTGATTGGATAGTAAAGACGGGTGGAGTTACCTTACATAAAACATGAATTCATCTAGGCATAGGCCGAATCCCAAATGGAACCCTATTCCCCATATATAGTGCACCACTTTTGACCATGGCCCTTTAGACCAGAGCCTTATGGGCCCTAGTTAAAAGTAGTGCACTATATAGGAAATAGGGTTCCATTTAGGACACAGCCTAAAACCTTCTACATTACGCTCTAGTGTAACATAACATCTCCTTCCACATGTTTTAAATGTAGCAATACAGTGCAGGGATGAAACCCACTGTGTCCTCCATCTCCCTCCCCCCCCCCTCCCTCCATCTGTGGGCAGTGGCGGGTCATCCCGAACCCCCCCTCCTTGATCAAATGCATGGCTTCCATGTAGTGATTCCATCTGCCCCCCCCTCCTCCTCCTCACAAGCCTGAGCCTACACCAGATGACGTCACAGTAGCCCTGTCCTGCCCTATTATGGGACAGACAGACGGGCTCACTCAAGAGAGTGCGTCCCAAAAGACACCCTATTCCCTACGTTGTGCACTACTTTTGACCAGGCCAGGGCCCATAGAGTAACCATAGGGCTTTGTTCTAAAGTAGTGCACTTTTTAATAGGGAATAGGGTGCCATTTGGACGCAGGCCTAGGTGTGAGTTGATTCCTCCGGGCCTGGTGTCCTCTCTCTGGTCCAAACGTATGACATGATGCATGTTCCACATCGTATGTCTCTTGGTAGTGCATGAAAGGTGCGTTCTGTTCTCTGCCCTGCTAACCACCCCCAAGGTCTTGTGCAATGAGCATCTACTGTATGATGTATAGTAATGTAAACGTGTGATAAATCATCAACAATGTGTGTGCTGGGGGGGGAGAAACTCTCTTTAAAATTTGTATGAAATCTGACTGTTAGTTCAATGTCTACTTAATTCATGTTCATGGTGTCCTGTGCATTTTATTGCTCTGGTCATATAATTATTAACATCAATTGTAAAGCAATCTGAGAGATTTTGAGATGTCTATTTCCTGATTTATAGGTGTATTCTACAGTCTATTTCAGTTTATAACGAGTCAGTTTAATTTCTGAAATCTGTAGACTGGTCTGAGGCAGCCTTCAGTGACTCCTCCTGACTCTTGTCCAATCTCTAGACCGGTCTGAGGCAGCCTTCAGTGACTCCTCCTGACTCTTGTCTTGTTCATATGACTCCCTCAGTATAAGGCTAATAATGTGTTGTTTACTAATGCTGTTGTTTACATGCTCCTCCCAGCTGGTACTCCCGGAGTATCTCATCCATGTGTTCTTCTGCGTGATGTTCCTGTGTGCTGCTGAGTGGCTCACCCTCGGCCTCAACATGCCACTGCTGGCCTACCACGTCTGGAGGTACGTACACGTCTAGAACAATCTTGACTTTGACCCGGGATTCCATCCTTGGAGCGCTGTCGACCAATGTGCTTTTTAACGGCAATGTTTCCGCGTTAGCACATATCACATTAATGGTAAAATGCTGCAGATGTCAACTCAATCTGAAATTGACCTTTTTAAATGTCAAGCACGCTATAGCGCTGGATCAGATTTGAGTCCAAGCCTTACATTACAACATTGTAACCCTTAGATATTCCCGCTGCAACGTTGACCCTTACAACTGTTATTTTCATTCATCTGAAGTGCCAGAGTATGCTCTGGGCATTTGTAAATTCAGATTGTCCGTTCGTAAATTCAGAGCATGTCCCTCTCGGAGAGAGGCTAGCTACTTCCAGACACAAATTACCAACAGCCTAACCAGCTCTGCTAGGGAGAGTAAAATGGTAATTTGTGTCTGGAAGTAGCTAGTCTCTCTCCGAGAGGGACATGCTCTGAATTTACGAACGGACAATCTGAATTTACAAATGCCCAGAGCATACTCTGGCACTTCAGATTGAATTTACAAACACACCCGAAATCATAAAATGTATAGCTAGTAATTTGTTACGCTAAAAAGCTAGCAAGAGGTTGCATAGCAACAGCATCAACTTCCGGTAGACAGACTTAGTGCTAGTACGCTCAACGAACGCACAACATCTATACCACTTAGCTAAGAATGACGTGAATAATCAAGTCAAACTTTGGGTAGTTAGTTAGGTATCATGTAGTTAATATACTGGCACGTTCCATCTTTTAGTAGCCAACTAACGTTAGCTAGCTAACATACAGGTACATACTGCTGTAATGATATGCTATGCGTAATGATAGCGTAGGTAAAAAAAAGTCAACAAGTCATTACTTTATTACACCGCTCAACATTTGTCATCAGTTAAAGCGATGAATTTGTATCCGCTCTCGTCGGACTTCGGCTTCATATTTTCCGCCATTTTCTTCAAATCTGAAAAACGCTATGAAGCCACGCCCATTTTCTGAACAATTGCATTATGCGCTTTAAAAGCATGGAAATAGTGTCCACTGCTTGTATACTTTGTATTTTCACGAATGTAGTACGACATCAGAGAACTATTAGCATACTACCTATCTATACTATGACCAAAAAGCATACTACGTACTAAATTACATCAGAAATAGTGCGGTTAGTATGAGTATTCGAACACATCTAATGTCTCGTGTTTTCATGCAGATATACGAGTAAATGTTTCATATGTTTCTAAAGGTATATCATACATTTGTCTCGTATGTTTTTCTGAAGGTATATGAGCAGGCCGGTGATGAGTGGTCCAGGCCTCTATGATCCAACAACAATCATGAACGCTGACATCCTGGCCTTCTGTCAAAAGGAGGGCTGGTGCAAACTGGCCTTCTACCTCCTCTCCTTCTTCTACTATCTCTATGGGTATGTTATTATCTCTACCTCCTCTACTATCTCTACGGGTATGTTATTATCTCTACCTCTACTATCTCTACGGGTATGTTATAATCTCTACCACTACTATCTCTACGGGTATGTTATAATCTCTACCTCCTCTACTATCTCTACGGGTATGTTATAATCTCTACCTCTATCTCTATGGGTATGTTATAATCTCTACCTCCTCTACTATCTCTACGGGTATGTTATTATCTCTACCACTACTATCTCTACGGGTATGTTATTATCTCTACCACTACTATCTCTACGGGTATGTTATTATCTCTACCTCTACTATCTCTATGGGTATGTTATTATCTCTACTATCTCTACGGGTATGTTATAATCTCTACCTCTACTATCTCTACGGGTATGTTATTATCTCTACCTCCTCTACTATCTCTACGGGTATGTTATTATCTCTACCTCCTCTACTATCTCTATGGGTATGTTATTATCTCTACCTCCTCTACTATCTCTACGGGTATGTTATTATCTATACTATCTCTACGGGTATGTTATTATCTCTACCTCTACTATCTCTACGGGTATGTTATTATCTCTACCTCTACTATCTCTATGGGTATGTTATTATCTCTACTATCTCTACGGGTATGTTATTATCTCTACCACTACTATCTCTACGGGTATGTTATCTCTACCACTACTATCTCTACGGGTATGTTATTATCTCTACCTCTACTATCTCTATGGGTATGTTATTATCTCTACTATCTCTATGGGTATGTTATTATCTCTACCTCTACTATCTCTACGGGTATGTTATTATCTCTACCTCCTCTACTATCTCTATGGCTATGTTATTATCTCTACCTCTACTATCTCTATGGGTATGTTATTATCTCTACTATCTCTATGGGTATGTTATTATCTCTACTATCTCTACGGGTATGTTATAATCTCTACTATCTCTACGGGTATGTTATTATCTCTACCTCTACTATCTCTACGGGTATGTTATTATCTCTACCACTACTATCTCTACGGGTATGTTATAATCTCTACCTCCTCTACTATCTCTACGGGTATGTTATAATCTCTACCTCTACTATCTCTACGGGTATGTTATAATCTCTACCTCTACTATCTCTACGGGTATGTTATTATCTATACTATCTCTACGGGTATGTTATTATCTCTACCTCTACTATCTCTACGGGTATGTTATTATCTCTACCTCTACTATCTCTATGGGTATGTTATTATCTCTACTATCTCTATGGGTATGTTATTATCTCTACCTCTACTATCTCTATGGGTATGTTATTATCTCTACTATCTCTACGGGTATGTTATTATCTCTACTATCTCTACGGGTATGTTATTATCTCTACCTCTACTATCTCTATGGGTATGTTATTATCTCTACCTCTACTATCTCTACGGGTATGTTATTATCTCTATCTCCTCTACTATCTCTATGGGTATGTTATTATCTCTATCTCTACGGGTATGTTATTATCTCTACCTCTACTATCTCTATGGGTATGTTATAATCTCTACCTCTACTATCTCTACGGGTATGTTATAATCTCTACCTCTACTATCTCTACGGGTATGTTATTATCTCTACCTCTACTATCTCTATGGGTATGTTATTATCTCTACCTCTACTATCTCTACGGGTATGTTATAATCTCTACCACTACTATCTCTACGGGTATGTTATAATCTCTACCTCTACTATCTCTACGGGTATGTTATTATCTCTACTATCTCTACGGGTATGTTATTATCTCTACCTCTACTATCTCTATGGGTATGTTATTATCTCTATCTCCTCTACTATCTCTATGGGTATGTTATTATCTCTACTATCTCTACGGGTATGTTATTATCTCTACCTCTACTATCTCTACGGGTATGTTATAATCTCTACCACTACTATCTCTACGGGTATGTTATAATCTCTACCTCCTCTACTATCTCTACGGGTATGTTATAATCTCTACCTCTACTATCTCTACGGGTATGTTATTATCTCTATCTCTATGGGTATGTTATAATCTCTACCTCTACTATCTCTATGGGTATGTTATTATCTCTACTATCTCTACGGGTATGTTATTATCTCTACTATCTCTACGGGTATGTTATTATCTCTACCTCTACTATCTCTACGGGTATGTTATAATCTCTACCACTACTATCTCTACGGGTATGTTATAATCTCTACCTCCTCTACTATCTCTACGGGTATGTTATAATCTCTACCTCTACTATCTCTACGGGTATGTTATTATCTCTACCTCTATCTCTATGGGTATGTTATAATCTCTACCTCTACTATCTCTATGGGTATGTTATTATCTCTACTATCTCTACGGGTATGTTATTATCTCTACCACTACTATCTCTACGGGTATGTTATCTCTACCACTACTATCTCTACGGGTATGTTATTATCTCTACCTCTACTATCTCTATGGGTATGTTATTATCTCTACTATCTCTACGGGTATGTTATAATCTCTACCTCCTCTACTATCTCTATGGGTATGTTATTATCTCTACCTCTACTATCTCTACGGGTATGTTATTATCTCTACTATCTCTACGGGTATGTTATTATCTCTATCTCCTCTACTATCTCTACGGGTATGTTATTATCTCTACTATCTCTACGGGTATGTTATTATCTCTATCTCCTCTACTATCTCTACGGGTATGTTATTACCTCTATCTCTATGGGTATGTTATTATCTCTACCTCCTCTACTATCTCTACGGGTATGTTATTATCTCTACCTCTGGGTATGTTATTATCTCTAAGGGTATGTTATTATCTCTAACTCCTCTACTATCTCTATGGGTATGTAATATCATCTGCCTATTCAAGGCTGTCTGGTTTTCCTCTGTTTTCAAGTGTTACTTGCCATTTATAGTGAATACACTGAAAATCTTACAAGAGCTCATCTTCTCTTTCACATAATTATCCTAATGAATATCACACCATTAGTCATTTTTGTATTTTTTTTTTATCCCGTCGATATGCCAGAGAATCGATGCAAACATCCTCACCCCAAACAAATGCTCTTTATTTTCCTGATATTTTTTTTCTCTAACAGGATGATCTACGTGTTGGTGAGCTCTTAGAGTGGTCAGAGGAATGATCTGCATGTACGAGATGAAACACTGTGGTTTTAGTGGAGAAGCTGAAACCGGGACCTGCAGGGAGACTGATCATTTACCACAGAGTGATACAAGATGTCCGCCGTTTCAACAGGATGGACTAAACCCCCCCCCCTCCCAGCGCAGAGCAGAGCGGCCATTACTATACAAAAAAACATTTCTCCCTTTATTTTTATCTTCAATTTGGGTCACAGCTTTCCTCCCCTTCATAGTTTTAGTCAGTCCACTGAATGCTTTCTGAGAGGAAGACTAACGACAACAGACCTTTGGACTCTTTTCCATTATCATGTGATGCTTTAAAATTGATTTCAAATAGTTTATCATGTTTGTTTTTGACCCCCCTCCCTACTTTTGACTGTTTACAACCCCCCCCCCCCCCCCCCCTTACTTTTGACTGTTTACAAATTAGAAGAGATTCTGTTATGATCAGCATCGTCAGTTATATTCAGAGCTGTGTTGCTTATTATCTAATAAATACTGTATTAAGGTATTTTGGATGTGAATTATAATGCCAAGCTTGTGAAAATTATTTTGTGTTGGGGTTGTCATAATTACATGGTTATTCAATTGTAGAATATTGAAAATACTTTTCTTGCCCAGACACATTTTAAAAACTAGAACTCGCCTAAATAGGTGTGTATAAAGGGTTGAATGAGTCTTATCTTGATCACCTGATGGAAAATGTGTTGCACATACAGGGACAATCAGTATGGTTATCTTAAACTGTTTTATACATATTTTTTAGGTTTACCATGCTTTCTGAAGAATTATCTGACATCTCATTCTACTTTTGTAGCCCTGGTTATACATACTTGCTTTAAAGGGGTGTTTTTGTCTGTAGATGCTAATAGGCTATTTGATGTGACGCTACAGCAATCCCAAGTAGACATGTCTGATCATAAAAACGTTCCTACTGAGGCATATCTGTGTAACCATTGAACTTGTTATGTACTCAACCAATTCCAAAATGTACCTGTTTAGATTTGGCTTCACGTTATTGCATTGGCTTAATGTATATTTAAATTTTGGCTACCAAAAATATCAATTATTTATTCGAGAATGTCACACCTATTACATTGTTGCTGGAGCAGTGACGTGTTCGCAGATTTCAGGATTTTTAATCAGGTTGTCTTTATTTGACTTTCTAAAAAGATAAAGAATATTTATCCCAATGTCTTCTGTATTTGACAATTTTTTTCCCAACCTGTAAAGTCATCAGGAAGTAAGTGGTTTCTTTTCTTCACTTTAATTTCCACATGTTCGTACTAGAGTAACTCATTTCACCAAGGAAAAGATTCAAATCTGAACACATTTTCAAGGCAATGTTCTGAGAACACATTCATGGTAAGTGCTGCATATATCGGCCCAATCGGGGAGAAATGACAGTCTTTAAAGGGGATCTTCCACAGTACAGATTGAATCTAGACCCAAATCACAACTAGTGAATGACTCCCAAGTAAACCTACCCCCACTACACTGATGTGCACCAGATTGGCTCAGACAGCTGATCTACCATTATACTGTACAAATGTGGAGATCACGCCTCACAACAGTCCCGCTTAATAGAAGCCACTTTATTTACTCATTTTGATTAAAATAGTTCTTGCAAACCCATATCACAGAGGCACTCATTCAATCGCAATGTAAAGCCGATATCAGAGCACGACAATCCCTAAAACTTTTAGTTTAAGAACAAAATGGCTTAAAACAAACATCCTTTTTAAAAAGTGCTATAAGAGAACACATACAATCATGTTAAACCATCTCTTTGAGAGAGGTTGATTCAATGCTTTTATTACTCCCAATTAATTTAAAAAGACAGAGCTCAGTTGATGTTGAAGGGGAATGGTATCACCGCGACACCGATCGCTCTGTTGAGACTGCTTTGGTTTCTTGGTAGGCAGAGTATTTTTCCCGGAACTCATGCAGGAAGTTGTATTGCTGATGGAGGAGGGGGGGGGGGGGGGGGAATTACAGCAACATTATAGAAAATCTGGACAGACAATTCATTAGTGGCTCCAGATCTGTTTCTGCTCTCTCGGCAACAATGAATTTATGTCTCAGCAATTGGAGCTGGCAAGAGCACAAACAGATCTGGGACCAGGCTTCTACAATAAGATATTTTTTTTTATAGAAAGATTAGAAGTGTCTCCTCACCTTGACTGTCTGAATGGCCCCACCCCCTCTGTGCTCTCTTAGGATCTCGATGGCTTTGTTGGGCGTCATGGAGACGGACAGCTGAAGCAGCAGACAGGCAGCAACTGTTGAAGACAGATGGACAGAGACACCCGTTCAGAGTCATGTTGATGACGTTGAGGCAAAATGACAAAAAAAAAATTGAAAAATTCATACTTAGTCCAGAGCGACCCAGGCCTCCGTAACAACTGGCGAGAGAAGCACAGAATATATTAGTTAAACACTTGTTCTTTTTGTGAAGACAGGAACGTGCTACTGGCACTTTAAAACAAACCCCCCCCATATCTCAAATATTTTGCGCCAATAGGGGCTAAAATGAATACATCAAGTCAAACAATAAACTTGTCAAAGCATGATTTTATTGCATGACACCGTCTGTAATCCAAACGAATACTCTTTCCTACTCACTGGATGACAGTCTTCCTGTTGTTGTGTAGGTTGTCTTGCAGTCCCTCCAGTATCTGGCAGCACTGTTGCAGTTCAGGGGTGCCCCCGTCAGGGAAGGGCAGGTGGTGCACCACGAGCCCCTGCTGCCTGTAGGTCTCCAGCAGGCTAGGCACACGGTACTTATGGAGCTCTCCTCTGGTACAGAACACAAACACATCCTGCACCCCCTGGTTCTGCAGCTCACCTGGACAAAGAAGATGTGAAGATACTGTAGGCATGTGGACCAAATGGCCCCGTATTCCCTTATAAAAAAGAGCACCCATAGGTAATAGGATGCCGTTTGGTACACAATGTCAACAAGCGGATTCAGAACACTACATTAGTCACGTCGGCCTTGACTACACCGAAAGACAGAGAGAAGATTTCCCCCCCTCTCCTCCCACTGACAATGATTACCCATGATGACAAAGACATAACAGTCCACAACCCATCCAGTCTCACCATAGCCTCTCAGGGGAATTAGCCTACTATTAGGACACTTGATTCACAGAAATAGGTCAACTTACCAACATCTCTCAGTAAATTTCTTCTGATATCTTTGAATTTGCACCCTGGCAAAGGACATATTCCAAGAAACAGAGAACAGTCCACTATGGACAAGGGCAACCTGTCAGGGAGAATGGTTGATCAATGTTCTACCAGGTCCGTTAGGCTATGTATAGATACATGGGTCACCTACTTGATCAGTGACATGTGTAACCTGGCCAGTGACCTTTGCCCTGAGTCATGTGTCTGTTAGCAACTTGCCAGGAGATCTGGAAAGGTGTCCGATGCTCTTCACAAACTTCCTCTTCATCAGAGGATGAATCAAACTCACTGGTCCGCATTGTTTCTGGCTGAGGCTGGGTTGGAAGGAAGCTATATCAGTCACACACATTTTTTAAAACGACATTAACCGCTAGCTAGCTAGTTACTGTAATGACAGAACAAGTAGCCGGGCCACTGGCGGCCAAACACACACATTCCATGTTTACATGATCGTCTTGGTCAAGTTCTGTTTCAAGTTATCTTACAGGAGTTAACGTTCTCTCATATCTGTGTTAATGGGGAATCAGTGTTAGACATGAATTGTTAGCTAGCTAGATAATTTGATATGAACGATACACAAGCTAACGAGCGTTAGCTGGCTGACCAAACTATGGAGTTACCATCGTGCTAGCTAGTTAACGCTAATGGAAAGCAATTTTTTATTTTATTTAATGGCATCGTGAGAACATAGCCTTTAGTTAATCAGAAGCTAAAAATTAAAGACTTTCTTACCAAATACACAATGGATTGATGTTCCAACCAATTTTGACAGATAGTTATTGAAAGCTTGTCAGCTACGATTTAAAAACACACGAGTGTCCAAACCAGCCAATCAGATCCACGCTCTACTCGTCCACGCCTAAGAGTGCACTCGATTTAAGGCTCGGAGTAACCCGGCCGGTCTAAACAACTCATTTGATTTAACGCAGGTTGCTCGTCTTGCGTGGACGCACCCAGGAGATACGAACTGTATCAAG
>NC_052321.1:3450707-3575707 GCF_016432855.1 Salvelinus namaycush
GAACTGGAACACGCTGTCGTACACACCGATCCAGAGCATCCCAAACATGCTCAATAGATGACATGTCTAGTGAGTATGCAAGCCATGTAAGAACTGGGACATGTTCAGCTTCCAGGAATTGTGTACAGATCCTTGCGACATGGGGCCGTGCATTATCATGCTGAAACATGAGGTGATGGCGGCGGATGAACGGTACGACAATGGGTATGGCGTTGTGTGGGCAAATGCTCACCTTCGATGGCCACTGGAACGCTGGAGAAGTGTGCTCTTCATGGATGAATCCCGGTTTCAACTGTACCTGGCAGCTGGCAGACAGCATGTATGGCATCTTGTGGGCGAGCGGTTTGCTGATGTCAACATTGTGAACAGAGTGGTACATGGTGGCGGTGGGGTTATGGTAAGGGCAGGCATAAGCTATGGACAGTGAACACAATTGCATTTTATCAATGGCAATTTGAATGCACAGAGATACCGTGACGAGATCATGAAGCCCACGTGGTCTGCGGTTGTGAGACCGGTTGGACGTACTGACAAATTCTCTAAAACAACGTTGGAGGTGGTAAAGAAATTAACATTCATTCAACATTGGCTCCCGAGTGGCGCAATGGTCTAAGGCACTGCATCTCAGTGCAAGAGGTGTCACTATAGTACCTGGTTCAAATCCAGGATGTATCACATCCGGCCGTGATTGGGAGTCCCGTAGGGCGGTGCACAATTGGCCCAGCGCCGTCCGGGTTTGGCCGGAGTAGGCCGTCATTGTAAATAAGAATGTGTTCTTAACTGACTTGCCTAGTTAAAAAAAGGTTACACATTCATTTCTCTGGCAACAGCTCTGGTGGACGTTCCTGCAGTCAGCACGCTCCCTCAAAACTGTGGCGTTGTGTGACAAAACTGCACATTGCCTTTTGTTGTCCCCAGCGCAAGGTGCACCTGTGTAATAATCATGCTGTTTAATCAGCTTCTTGATATGCCACACCCATTAGGTGGATGGATTATCTTGGCAAAGGAGAAATCCTCACTAACTGGGATGTTAACAAATTTGTGCCCAAACATTTAGAGAAATAATACTTTTGTGCGTAGGGAACATTTCTGGGATCTTTTATTTCAGTTTATGAAACATGGGACCAACATTTTGCATGTTGCGTTTATATTTTTGTTCAGTGTATGTTATTTTGCCTTTAATTAACCAAGTATAACCGGGTTTCAATCCGATCGTGCATAGCCGACAATGTGGCTTTTAAAGGCTATGTTCCCTCGTGCGCGGAGACTGTATTCACGGTTAACACTGTAGATGTCGTCTCAATTAGAAATTAGCCTACATTTAAAAGCCACAATCGGATTGAATCCTGGCCGAAGTAATTGAGAACACATGCTCTTTACCTATAACAACCTGACACTATCTATCCATGTCCTGTATCTGTTCATCCATCCATCCATCCATCAATGTATCCATCCATGTATCCATCCATCAATGTATCCATCCATCCATGTATCCATCCATCCATGTATCCATCCATCCATGTATCCATCCATCCATGTATCCATCCATCCATCCATCCATGTATCCATCAATGTATCCCTCCATCCATGTATCCATCCATCCATCCATCCATGTATCCATCCATCCATCCATCCATCCATCCATCCATCCATCCATCCATCCATCCATCCATCCATCCATCCATCCATCCATCCATCCATGTATCCATCCATCCATGTATCCACCCATGTATCCATCCATGTATCCACCCATGTATCCATCCATGTATCCATCCATGTATCCACCCATGTATCCCTCCATCCATGTATCCATCCATGTATCCCTCCATCCATGTATCCATCCATGTATCCATCCATGTATCCATCCATGTATCCATCCATCCATCCATCCATGTATCCATCCATCCATGTATCCATCCATGTATCCATCCATGTATCCACCCATGTATCCCTCCATCCATGTATCCATCCATCCATCCATCCATCCATCCATCCATCCATGTATCCATCCATGTATCCACCCATGTATCCCCCATCCATGTATCCATCCATGTATCCATCCATGTATCCATCCATGTATCCATCCATCCATGTATCCATCCATCCATCCATCCATCCATCCATCCATCCATCCATCCATCCATCCATGTATCCATCCATCCATGTATCCATCCATCCCTCCATCCATGTATCCCTCCATCCATGTATCCATCCATGTATCCATCCATCCATGTATCCATCCATCCATGTATCCATCCATCCCTCCATCCATGTATCCATCCATCCATGTATCCATCCATCCATCCATTCATGTATCCATCCATCCATCCATCCATGTATCCATCCATCCCTCCATCCATGTATCCATCCATCCATCCATGTATCCATCCATGCACCCCCCCTTCCATCTCTCTCTCCCTCCTCCAGCTCCAGGGCCTGGTGTCAGAGCTGAAGGTGGGCTTCTCCAGTGCTCTGTATGAGCTGAGTCAGATTCAGCATGGAGACAGTGATATCAGGGAGGAGGTGGGAGAAGCCCGGAGGAGCTGTGAGAGAAAGGCCCTGCGCATGGAGACCCTGGTTGAATCTCTCAGGGTGAGATGGAGTTCAAGCAGGTCATGAGACCAAAGAGATGGGTCCCCAGGAACATCGCCTTTAAACGGTCGACAACGCTCTACAAAGTGTGATCGGATTTAATCTCGGCCGAGGCTTTTATAAGAGCATAGAGACTATGGAACGGGAATTACGATCATGATGTTTTGAATCAATAATTTGCTAAAACAACAACCCAGAGAAGATGAAGTTAACATTGAACAATTGTCACCCCACAGGATGAACTGGGAGAGATGCGTTGCCAGATCCTGCAACTCTGTGGCAGCAACAGGCAGAGGTCTCCTATACAACAGGAGGTTAAGGTGACACAATCAGCTCTGGCAACCCAGAGAGACAGGTAATCAGTAAACGTCCATACAGACACCACTAAATCATCTGTAGAAAGTAATGATTGATTAATATGCTGGTCTTTTAGAAATCGTAATCCAAATATATTGTACTGTTATTGTCAAAACATGAATACATATATTGTATTGGATCAATAGTGTCCAGCAGCTATCTAGCCTGGGTCCCAGTCTGTTTCTCCTATCATTCCACTCCGTGTCATCCCAAATGTTTGGCAATGACACGGAGTACAAAGAGTGGAATGGTACAACACATTACAGGTTCTAGGTTTTAGACTAGCAGCTATCTTCGGTTCTTGTCAAAGTGTGTTTTAGGAGGATCCGGGCACCCAGATGGATTTCTGATGTACTTTTTCTTTACTATCTGGTAGTAATACAGGTCTGTACTATCTGGTCTGTACTATCTGGTCTGTACTATCTGGTAGTAATACAGGTCTGTACTATCTGGTAGTAATACAGGTCTGTACTATCTGGTCTGTACTATCTGGTAGTAATACAGGTCTGTACTATCTGGTCTGTACTATCAGGTCTGTACTATCTGGTAGTAATACAGGTCTGTACTATCTGGTAGTAATACAGGTCTGTACTATCTGGTAGTAATACAGGTCTGTACTATCTGGTCTGTACTATCAGGTCTGTACTATCTGGTAGTAATACAGGTCTGTACTATCTGGTCTGTACTATCAGGTCTGTACTATCTGGTAGTAATACAGGTCTGTACTATCTGGTAGTAATACAGGTCTGTACTATCTGGTAGTAATACAGGTCTGTACTATCTGGTCTGTACTATCAGGTCTGTACTATCTGGTAGTAATACAGGTCTGTACTATCTGGTCTGTACTATCAGGTCTGTACTATCTGGTAGTAATACAGGTCTGTACTATCTGGTAGTAATACAGGTCTGTACTATCTGGTAGTAATACAGGTCTGTACTATCTGGTAGTAATACAGGTCTGTACTATCTGGTAGTAATACAGGTCTGTACTATCTGGTAGTAATACAGGTCTGTACTATCTGGTACTAATACAGGTCTGTACTATCTGGTAGTAATACAGGTATGTACTATCTGGTCTGTACTATCTGGTGGTAATACAGGTCTGTACTATCTGGTAGTAATACAGGTCTGTACTATCTGGTCTGTACTATCTGGTGGTAATACAGGTATGTACTATCTGGTCTGTACTATCTGGTAGTAATACAGGTCTGTACTATCTGGTCTGTACTATCTGGTAGTAATACAGGTCTGTACTATCTGGTCTGTACTATCTGGTAGTAATACAGGTATGTTCTATCAGGTGGTAATACAGGTCTGTACTATCTGGTCTGTACTATCTGGTAGTAATACAGGTCTTGTGGTGAACGGGAGGAGCCACTGTGAGTGCAGTGCCAGCAGCACGTCATCCTCTTCGAACAGGGGCAGAGTCCTGCTCCACTGCTACCTGCAGGGGCTCAAGGCCGGGATGTATGAGGGGACAGGTAAGTCCATACTGTACAAATACACTCTGTAAAACACCGTGCGATGTTTAACAGTGAGAATGGCAGAATGGTGAACTTACTAAATGACTAGAGTTTGACTGTGTGATATTAGGTTGCTTCTTGTGTCAATATTTTCCGTCTGGATTTTAATGATTTGTATGGGAACTCAACGTTCCCCAAACAAAGGGGGGGGGTACACGTTTTTTTGTTTTTTGTTTTTTGCCTTATCACTACACAGCTGATTAAAATAATCAACTCGTCATCAGGCTTTGAGTATTTGAATCAATGCTGCTAGGGAAAACAACTAAAATGTGCACTTCTTGGGGTCCCCGGGACCAAGTTTGGGAAACGCAGCCGTAACTTGTTTATTCAGGACAGGGCAAAAAAAAAAAGGTAGATCTCTGATCTAGGATCAGTTTTGCCTTTTAGATCATACGACTATATGGACAGATCCTAGATCATTGCCAGCAATATAAATCAGGGGCCGTGTTAAGCATCTCAGTGTACGAGTGCTGATCTCGGATCAGTTTAGCTTTTTAAATCTTACTGAATAAGATGGAGCTTGATCCTGTATCACCAGTCCTACTCTGAGATGTTTCACACGGGCCCTTTATGAACACGGGCCCAGATTTATATTATCACAACACTAGAACAGCTTTTATTCTCATACTATTGCTCCTATTTAGAAGTTGATAGTTTGCATCACAGGCTGTTGGAGAAGGTTTGAATTCTAACTGTCACAGGCTGTTGGAGAAGGTTTGAATTCTAACTGTCACAGGCTGTTGGAGAAGGTTTGAATTCTAACTGTCACAGGCTGTTGGAGAAGAATTGAATTCTAACTGTCACAGGCTGTTAGAGAAGGTTTGAATTCTAACTGTCACAGGCTGTTGGAGAAGGTTTGAATTCTAACTGTCACAGGCTGTTAGAGAAGGTTTGATTCCTAACTGTCACAGGCTGTTAGAGAAGGTTTGATTCCTAACTGTCACAGGCTGTTAGAGAAGGTTTGAATCCTAACTGTCACAGGCTGTTAGAGAAGGTTTGAATCCTAACTGTCACAGGCTGTTAGAGAAGGTTTGATTCCTAACTGTCACAGGCTGTTAGAGAAGGTTTGATTCCTAACTGTCACAGGCTGTTGGAGAAGGTTTGAATTCTAACTGTCACAGGCTGTTGGAGAAGGTTTGATTCCAACTGTCACAGGCTGTTAGAGAAGGTTTGAATCCTAACTGTCACAGGCTGTTAGAGAAGGTTTGAATCCTAACTGTCACAGGCTGTTAGAGAAGGTTTGATTCCTAACTGTCACAGGCTGTTAGAGAAGGTTTGATTCCTAACTGTCACAGGCTGTTGGAGAAGGTTTGAATTCTAACTGTCACAGGCTGTTGGAGAAGGTTTGATTCCAACTGTCACAGGCTGTTAGAGAAGGTTTGAATCCTAACTGTCACAGGCTGTTGGAGAAGGTTTGAATTCTAACTGTCACAGGCTGTTAGAGAAGGTTTGAATTCTAACTGTCACAGGCTGTTGGAGAAGGTTTGAATTCTAACTGTCACAGGCTGTTGGAGAAGGTTTGAATTCTAACTGTCACAGGCTGTTGGAGAAGGTTTGAATCCTAACTGTCACAGGCTGTTGGAGAAGGTTTGAATTCTAACTGTCACAGGCTGTTGGAGAAGGTTTGAATTTTAACTGTCACAGGCTGTTGGAGAAGGTTTGAATTCTAACTGTCACAGGCTGTTGGAGAAGGTTTGAATTCTAACTGTCACAGGCTGTTGGAGAAGGTTTGAATTCTAACTGTCACAGGCTGTTGGAGAAGGTTTGAATCCTAACTGTCACAGGCTGTTGGAGAAGGTTTGAATTCTAACTATCACAGGTTGTTAGAGAAGGTTTTAATTCTAACTGTCACAGGCTGTTGGAGAAGGTTTGAATTCTAACTGTCACAGGCTGTTGGAGAAGGTTTGAATTTTAACTGTCACAGGCTGTTGGAGAAGGTTTGAATTCTAACTGTCACAGGCTGTTGGAGAAGGTTTGAATTCTAACTGTCACAGGCTGTTGGAGAAGATTTGAATTCTAACTGTCACAGGCTGTTGGAGAAGGTTTGAATCCTAACTGTCACAGGCTGTTGGAGAAGGTTTGAATTCTAACTATCACAGGTTGTTAGAGAAGGTTTGAATTCTAACTGTCACAGGCTGTTGGAGAAGGTTTGAATTCTAACTGTCACAGGCTGTTGGAGAAGGTTTGAATTCTAACTGTCACAGGCTGTTGGAGAAGGTTTGAATTCTAACTGTCACAGGCTGTTGGAGAAGGTTTGAATTCTAACTGTCACAGGCTGTTGGAGAAGGTTTGAATTCTAACTGTCACAGGCTGTTTGAGAAGGTTTGAATTCTAACTGTCACAGGCTGTTAGAGAAGGTTTGATTCCTAACTGTCACAGGCTGTTGGAGAAGGTTTGAATTCTAACTGTCACAGGCTGTTGGAGAAGGTTTGATTCCTAACTGTCACAGGCTGTTGGAGAAGGTTTGAATTCTAACTGTCACAGGCTGTTGGAGAAGATTTGAATCCTAACTGTCACAGGCTGTTAGAGAAGGTTTGAATTCTAACTGTCACAGGCTGTTGGAGAAGGTTTGATTCCTAACTGTCACAGGCTGTTAGAGAAGGTTTGATTCCTAACTGTCACAGGCTGTTGGAGAAGGTTTGAATTCTAACTGTCACAGGTTGTTGGAGAAGGTTTGATTCCTAACTGTCACAGGCTGTTAGAGAAGGTTTGAATCCTAACTGTCACAGGCTGTTGGAGAAGGTTTGAATTCTAACTATCACAGGTTGTTAGAGAAGGTTTGAATTCTAACTGTCACAGGCTGTTGGAGAAGGTTTGAATTCTAACTGTCACAGGCTGTTGGAGAAGGTTTGAATTTTAACTGTCACAGGCTGTTGGAGAAGGTTTGAATTCTAACTGTCACAGGCTGTTGGAGAAGGTTTGAATTCTAACTGTCACAGGCTGTTGGAGAAGGTTTGAATCCTAACTGTCACAGGTTGTTAGAGAAGGTTTGAATCCTAACTGTCACAGGCTGTTGGAGAAGGTTTGAATCCTAACTGTCACAGGCTGTTAGAGAAGGTTTGAATCCTAACTGTCACAGGCTGTTAGAGAAGGTTTGATTCCTAACTGTCACAGGCTGTTAGAGAAGGTTTGAATCCTAACTGTCACAGGCTGTTAGAGAAGGTTTGAATCCTAACTGTCACAGGCTGTTGGAGAAGGTTTGAATCCTAACTGTCACAGGCTGTTAGAGAAGGTTTGAATCCTAACTGTCACAGGCTGTTAGAGAAGGTTTGATTCCTAACTGTCACAGGCTGTTGGAGAAGGTTTGATTCCTAACTGTCACAGGCTGTTGGAGAAGGTTTGAATCCTAACTGTCACAGGCTGTTGGAGAAGGTTTGAATCCTAACTGTCACAGGCTGTTGGAGAAGGTTTGAATCCTAAGCAACCTGCCTATACATAGATTGAAGTACAATACCGACATAGCTTCTGTAGTAGGTTAAAGCTGTGTGCTGGAAAACCTTGGTGGAGCATGGGTGATGTAGGCATTGTGTTGCTCCTGAATTTCCTTTATTTTTCAGCTTCAGACCAATGCCTACTTCTCACTTAAAACATATTTTTTTGTTTTTAATTTCCATGGTTTTTACGCTGGCAAGTAATTTTCTGTTAAAGGTGCACCGTATATTTCCACATGCTAAGACAGATTTGTTTTGATCATCCAAAAGTCTGCTATTGGCAGTGCTATTGTAACCTTTAATTTGGCCTCTGCCAAAAGGTCTGGGCCTTAATGGCACAGGTGGTGTGCTGGCATAACTGCAAGGGTTGCTGGTTTAAACTCTGCTGACTGTTGCCTTCTAACAGCTCAAATCCGTATGTTTAGAATTTACCACGGATAGTCAAAAGTCATTGTCTGCAGATTTCCGAAGGTGAAGAGTAAAATAGGACTAAATTCTAATTGAAAGCAGAGCAAAAGAAGACGGTTTTGTCATTGACTTTTGAGGGTCGTATTTATTTATTTTTACCTTTATTTAACTAAATTCAAAAGGCACTCGCACATCTGAGCAATCTTATTTGCAGGTGCATGGCAACAATTGAACAAGATGAAGGAAAAAGGAAACCGCACACTGCTCTTGATGGTATCACCGATATTTAATAAGCTTACGTATCGGCCTCGGCCGATAACAGGCCTAGGAACAGTTAGTTAACTGCCTGTTCAGGGGCAGAACGACAGATTTGTACCTTGTCAGCTCAGGGATTTGAACTTGCAACCTTTCGGTTACTTGTCCAATGCTCTAACCACTAGGCTACCCTGCTGCTCCCGTTTAACTCAGCCATAAACATTAAACAAATATATCCCCATGAGCTGCACCTTTCTTATACCTTTCTTATTTAAACACTTGTTTAAAAAAAGATTGCAGTATAACTACAGTACACTGCAGTATAACTACAGTACACTGCAGTATAACTACAGTACACTGCAGTATAACTACAGTTAGATTGCAGTATAACTACAGTACACTGCAGTATAACTACAGTTAGTGCAGTATAACTACAGTACACTGCAGTATAACTACAGTTAGAGTGCAGTATAACTACAGTTAGAGTGCAGTATAACTACAGTTAGAGTGCAGTATAACTACAGTTAGAGTGCAGTATGACTACAGTACACTGCAGTATAACTACAGTTAGAGTGCAGTATAACTACAGTTAGAGTGCAGTATAACTACAGTTAGAGTGCAGTATAACTACAGTTAGAGTGCAGTATAACTACAGTTAGAGTGCAGTATAACTACAGTACACTGCAGTATAACTACAGTTAGAGTGCAGTATAACTACAGTACACTGCAGTATAACTACAGTTAGAGTGCAGTATAACTACAGTTAGAGTGCAGTATAACTACAGTTAGAGTGCAGTATAACTACAGTTAGAGTGCAGTATAACTACAGTACACTGCAGTATAACTACAGTTAGAGTGCAGTATAACTACAGTACATTGCAGTATAACTACAGTTAGAGTGCAGTATAACTACAGTTAGAGTGCAGTATAACTACAGTTAGAGTGCAGTATAACTACAGTTAGAGTGCAATTACTGCGTCTAAAATACCACAGTTCACTGCAGTTTCCGCACTTTTACTGCAGTTTCAAAGGGAAGCGATGCAGAGTTATGCATCCTATACATTTATATAATCCAGGTTTGGGAGGGTTATTATCTCCCTCCCCTTCACCCCTAGCGCCACGCCACTGGAATGGCCATTCACAGCTAATGGCATAGATGTTAGTTAGGCACTGTTGATCAGCACACATTTGAATTAAAATGTCAAGAAGACAGGAGGAGCATACTGGAATTTATTCTGGATGTTTAAAACTGGTGAGTTTTTCTGATGGTAGCAAGTACATATTTGCACACTGCAGTGCATAACGGAGGCACTGTTTACATGTTCATTGGGGGAGTTTAACAATATATTTTATTTCTCAGCTACACAGAGTTGTGTCAAAGATATTTTTTTTTATAACTAAACCAAGATAGACCACAGCCTGTCGTTTCAAATGGGAACAAATGAGGTCATAGTGGGCAGAACAAGCAAGGATGTGGGCAGAGTCAAGCACGGGCTAGCGAGATCCTATTGGCGCGTTCTAGTGTAACGGATGTGAAATGGCTAGCTAGTTAGCGGGTACGCGCTACTAGCGTTTCAATCAGTTACGTCACTTGCTCTGAAACCTAGAAGTAGTGTTGCACCTTGCTCTGCAAGGGCCGTGTCCTTTGTGGAGCGATGGGTAACGATGCTTCGTGGGCGACCGTTGTTGATGTGTGCAGAAGGTCCCTGGTTCGCGCCCGTGTCGGGGCGAGGGGACGGTTTAAAGTTATACTGTTACATTGATGCTGTTGACCCGGATCACTGGTTGCTGCGGAAAAGGAGGAGGTTGAAAGGGGGGTGAGTGTAACGGATGTGAAATGGCTAGCTAGTTAGCGGGTACGCGCTACTAGCGTTTCAATCAGTTACGTCACTTGCTCTGAAACCTAGAAGTAGTGTTGCACCTTGCTCTGCAAGGGCCGCGGCTTTTGTGGAGCGATGGGTAACGATGCTTCGTGGGCGACCGTTGTTGATGTGTGCAGAAGGTCCCTGGTTCGCGCTCGTGTCAGGGCGAGGGGACGTACTAAAGTTATACTGTTACACTAGCATACATCTGCATATTTCCGTTAGGGAACACCTACTCTGTGAAGTGTGCAATAACTTGTCATCCAACCAAATACCTAGGTATTTGTAGGATGACACTTTTCCAATGGATAAGCCACCAGATGTGACAATGCTAACATTCTCTGGCAGAGTTCTAACTCTGATAAAAGTCATGAATTTAGTTTTTTTGTAAATTCAAGACCAGTTTGAGAAATGTTTCATCGATGACAGAATTAGCAGAATGTCAGCCAAAATCCATCTCGTTCCATCTTCTCCCACCGCTTCACATTTATACATCCGGTGAAATATCTGTCTCATTGTTCGATCTGTGGTTGTGTCCTGTCTGACAGTGAAATGTGGCTAGCTCTGACCGTAGCTTGGACTATGGCGTAGCTAGCTAGCTAGTGTTGCAAAAGCCCATTGCATGCATTGTAAGGTAGCAGAGTGACAATTTCCCCAAAGTTTGGTGTTGGTGTTGATCTGATTTTGTTAGCTCTGATTCTGCTAGCTAGCTGTTTTGTGGAAAAATGTAGGACTGGCATTTGGATGTGAGCTAGCTACTACTAGCTAGCTAGCTAGCTACTACTACTGTGTTGAGGTTAGCTGTTGTCTGGTTCTAGCTATACCAACTATACCATCAATCAGGCCCTTTATGGTATTCAAATATCCTGACCTAGTGGGATATACATGGCGGAGGTTTAATATCCTGACCTAGTGAGATATACATGGCGGAGGTTTAATACTCTGACCTAGTGAGATATACATGGCGGAGGCTTAATCAAGCTAGTCGTCTTGAATACTTTCTTATGTCATTCTAGCTGGCACCAAAAGTTTAAAAAGTGTTGATAGGGGACAGAAATCGGTCAAATCATCAAATATTGGCATGTACAGTGCATTCTGAGAAAATATTCAGACACCTTCACTTTTTCCACATTTTGTTACAGCCTTATTCTAAAATTGATGAAATAGTTTTTGCCCATCATCAATCTACACACAATACCCCATAATGACATCACAATACCCCACAATGACATCACAATACCCCATAATGACATCACAATACCCCACAATGACATCACAATACCCCATAATGAAAAAGTGAAAATAGGTTTTTAGAAATTTTGCAACTGTATTAAAAATAAAAAACAAATAGCTTATTTACATAAGTATTAAGACCTATATGACTCGAAATTAAGTTCAGGTGCATCCTGTTTCCATTGATCATCCTTGAGATGTTTCTACAACTTGATTGGAGTCAACCTGTGGCAAATTACATTGATTGGATATGATTTGGAAAGGCACACACCTGTCTATATAAGGTCCCACAGTTGACAGTTCATGTCAAAGCAAAAACCAAGCCATGAGGTTCGAAGGAATTGTCCATAGAGCTCTGAGACAGGATTGTGTCGAGGCACAGATCTGGGGAAGGGTACCAAAAAATGTCTGCAGCATTGAAGGTCCCCAAGAACACAGTGGCTTCCATCATTCTTAAATGGAAGAAATTTGGAAGCACCAAGACTCTTCCTAGAGCTGGCCGCCCGGCCAAACTGAGCAATCAGGGGAGAAGGGCCTTGCTCAGGGAGGTGACCAGGAACTCGATGGCCACTCTGACAGAGCTCCAGAGTTCCTCTGTGGAGATGGGAGAACGTTCCAGAAGGACAACCGTCTCGACAGCACTCCACCAATCAGGCCTTTATGTTAGAGTGACCAGACGGAAGCCACTCCTCACATGACAGCCCGCTTGGAGTTGCCAAAAGGCACCTAAAGGACTCAGACCATGAGAAACAAGATTCTCTGTTCTGATGAAACCAAGATTGAACTCTTTGGCCTGAACGCCAAGCGTCACGGCTGGAGGAAACCTGGCACCATCCTTACGGTGAAGCATGGTGGTGGCAGCATCATGCTGTGTGGATGTTTTTCAGCGCAAGGGACTGGGAGACCTGTCAGTCCCCCCATTTCAGCGCCCGCCCGCAGCTGAGGGTAGAAAGATGCCGTCCTAAGACTTTTTGTATTAGTCTATAAATAAATCTCTTTGCCAAAATTCGTCATCTCTCCCATGTCTTATTCGACTAGTATTTTTGAAAGTGTAACAATAATAATTCAGCCATAGTTGTTCTGAAATGTTTATTGCTTGCCAACATTTTACTTCCCCCTCTATGTTTAATATAACACACGTACATTAATTATTCATTTCGGTTGCCTATCCCTCCTGACGAAGTTTGTTCGATAGAAAGTATTTGACTCTGATGTGTGTCACAGAAAGTATTTGACTCTGATGTGTGTCACAGAAAGTATTAGACTCTGATGTGTGTCACAGAAACTATTTGACTCTAGCCACAAAATGAAGGAACTTAGATGGGGGTCGGGGGGTTCTGGCGGGGGGGGGGGGGGGGATTTTCAGCACAACATCGGCACGACAATAATTTACACCAGCTTCTCTTCCACAGATGCAAGGCACCAGGTGACGATGCAGCTTCTCCACTCAGAATGGGAATACGTGTCGACCTTAAACCAGCTCTACGACAAGTACAGAACACCTCCTGCTCTGCAGATGGACCTGGAGCCATAGTAAGGACAAACCCAACTAGTACCCTATTTCCTATATATATACCCAAAAGTAGTGCACTGTATAAGGGTGCCATTTGGGACAGAAGCAATGCTATTATGCTACCACAGTCCTGTGTGGATTATTATGGGGATTATAAACTATCATGCTACCACAGTCCGGTGTGGATTATTATGGGGATTATAAACTATCATACTACCACAGTCCGGTGTGGATTATTATGGGGATTATATACTATCATGCTACCACAGTCCGGTGTGGATTATTATGGGGATTATGAACTATCATGCTACCACAGTCCGGTGTGGATTATTATGGGGATTATAAACTATCATGCTACCACAGTCCGGTGTGGATTATAAACTATCATGCTACCACAGTCCAGTGTGGATTATTATGGGGATTATAAACTATCATGCTACCACAGTCCGGTGTGGATTATTATGGGGATTATAAACTATCATGCTACCACAGTCCGGTGTGGATTATTATGGGGATTATAAACTATCATGCTACCACAGTCCGGTGTGGATTATTATGGGGATTATAAACTATCATGCTACCACAGTCCGGTGCGGATTATTATGGGGATTATAATTAATGGACATTTTTGTAGGGGAAATCCCAAATGGCACCCTATTCACTAGCCCTATGGGCTCTAGCTATAGAAAATAGGGTGCCAACCTCCCGAGTGGCGCAGCGGTCTAAGGTACTGCATCGCAGTGCTTGAGCCGTCACTACAGACCCGGGTTCGATCCCAAACTGTGTCACAGCCGGCCGTGACCGGGAGACCCATGAGGCGGCGCACAATTTGCCCAGTGTAGTCCGGGTTATGGGTGGGTTTGGCTGGCATTTCCTTGTCCCATCGCGCTCTAGCGACTCCTTCTGGCGTGCCGGGCGCCTGCAAGATGACTTCGGTTGCCAGCTGGACGGTGTTTCCTCCGACACATTGTTGCGGCTGGCTTCCCGGGTTAAGCGAGCAGTGTGTCAAGAATGCAGTGCGGCTTGGCAGGGTCGTATTTCAGAGAACGCACGGCTCTTGACTTTCGCCTCTCCAGGGTCCGTATGGGCAGTTGCAGCGATGAGACAAGACTGTAACTACCAATTGGATATCACAACATTGGGTAGAAAAAGGTCCAAAAAAATCCCCCAAAAAATCCAAAAAACTAACAAAAACACCCTGGTAATCGCCTGTCAATCAATAGTCAGGCCATATTGACAGTACTACATCCCTTAAAAACGAACTCTTTGGGAATTTCCTTGTTTTCTCTCTGTTTTCTCATTGTTCTCTTTGTTTTTGCTCGTTGTTTTCTCATTGTTCTCTTTGTTTTTGCTCGTTGTTTTCTCATTGTTCTCTTTGTTTTTGCTCGTTGTTTTCTCATTGTTCTCTTTGTTTTTTCACCTTGTTTTCTCTTTGGTTTCTCCTGTAGTCAGAATTACCTGAAGTTTGTGGAGGAGTTGCTGCAGCGCCACCTTCTGTTCAGAAACACTCTGGAACAGAGGTTGTCTGCTCACGACTGGAAAGGCCTTGTGGGAGACATCTTTGTCCAACTCGTAGGCCACAATGATGTAAGTACGATAACATACAGAGATCCCATCTTGGCTATTGTATTGTTGTCTCTACCTTCTTGCCCTTTGTACTGTTGTCTGTGCCCAATAATGTTTGTACCATGTTTTCTGCTGCTACCATGTTGTTGTGTTGCTACCATGCTGTGTTGTCATGTGTTGCTACCATGCTGTGTTGTCATGTGTTGCTACCATGCTGTGTTGTCATGTGTTGCTACCATGCTGTGTTGTCATGTGTTGCAGCCATGCTATGTTGTCATGTGTTGCTGCCATGCTGTGTTGTCATGTGTTGCTACCATGCTGTGTTGTCATGTGTTGCAGCCATGCTATGTTGTCATGTGTTGCTGCCATGCTGTGTTGTCATGTGTTGCTACCATGCTGTGTTGTCATGTGTTGCTGCCATGCTGTGTTGTCATGTGTTGCTGCCATGCTGTGTTGCTGCCATGCTGTGTTGTCATGTGTTGCTGCCATGCTGTGTTGCTGCCATGCTGTGTTGTCATGTGTTGCTGCCATGCTGTGTTGTCATGTGTTGCTGCCATGCTGTGTTGCTGCCATGCTGTGTTGTCATGTGTTGCTGCCATGCTGTGTTGTCATGTGTTGCTGCCATGCTATGTTGTCATGTGTTGCTGCCATGCTATGTTGTCATGTGTTGCTGCCATGCTGTGTTGTCATGTGTTGCTGCCATGCTGTGTTGTCATGTGTTGCTGCCATGCTATGTTGTCATGTGTTGCTGCCATGCTGTGTTGTCATGTGTTGCTGCCATGCTGTGTTGTCATGTGTTGCTGCCATGCTATGTTGTCATGTGTTGCTGCCATGCTATGTTGTCATGTGTTGCTGCCATGCTGTGTTGTCGCCATGCTGTGTTGCTGCCATGCTGTGTTGTCGCCATGCTGTGTTGCTGCCATGCTGTGTTGTCATGTGTTGCTGCCATGCTGTGTTGTCATGTGTTGCTGCCATGCTGTGTTGTCATGTGTTGCTGCCATGCTGTGTTGTCATGTGTTGCTGCCATGCTGTGTTGTCATGTGTTGCTGCCATGCTGTGTTGTCATGTTGTGTTGCTGCCATGTTGTGTTGCTGCCATGCTGTGTTGTCATGTGTTGCTGCCATGCTGTGTTGTCATGTGTTGCTACCATGCTGTGTTGTTGTGTGTTGCTACCATGCTGTGTTGTTGTCATGTGTTGCTGCCATGCTGTGTTGTCATGTGTTGCTGCCATGCTGTGTTGTCGCCATGCTGTGTTGCTGCCATGCTGTGTTGTCATGTGTTGCTGCCATGCTGTGTTGTTGTCATGTGTTGCTGCCATGCTGTGTTGTTGTCATGTGTTGCTGCCATGCTGTGTTGTTGTCATGTGTTGCTGCCATGCTGTGTTGCTGCCATGCTGTGTTGTCATGTGTTGCTGCCATGCTGTGTTGTCATGTGTTGCTGCCATGCTGTGTTGTCGCCATGCTGTGTTGTTGTGTGTTGCTACCATGCTGTGTTGTTGTCATGTGTTGCTGCCATGCTGTGTTGTCATATGTTGCTGCCATGCTGTGTTGTCATGTGTTGCTACCATGCTGTGTTGTCATATGTTGCTGCCATGCTGTGTTGCTGCCATGCTGTGTTGTCATGTGTTGCTGCCATGCTGTGTTGTCATGTGTTGCTGCCATGCTGTGTTGCTGCCATGCTGTGTTGTCATGTGTTGCTGCCATGCTGTGTTGCTGCCATGCTGTGTTGTCATGTGTTGCTACCATGCTGTGTTGTCATGTGTTGCTGCCATGCTGTGTTGTCATGTGTTGCTACCATGCTGTGTTGTCATGTGTTGCTGCCATGCTGTGTTGTCATGTGTTGCTGCCATGCTGTGTTGTCATGTGTTGCTGCCATGCTGTGTTGTCATGTGTTGCTACCATGCTGTGTTGTCATGTGTTGCTGCCATGCTGTGTTGTCATGTGTTGCTGCCATGCTGTGTTGTCATGTGTTGCTGCCATGCTGTGTTGTCATGTGTTGCTACCATGCTGTGTTGTCATGTGTTGCTACCATGCTGTGTTGTCATGTGTTGCTGCCATGCTGTGTTGTCATGTGTTGCTACCATGCTGTGTTGTCATGTGTTGCTGCCATGCTGTGTTGTCATGTGTTGCTGCCATGCTGTGTTGTCATGTGTTGCTGCCATGCTATGTTGTCATGTGTTGCTGCCATGCTATGTTGTCATGTGTTGCTGCCATGCTGTGTTGTCATGTGTTGCTGCCATGCTATGTTGTCATGTGTTGCTGCCATGCTATGTTGTCATGTGTTGCTGCCATGCTGTGTTGTCATGTGTTGCTGCCATGCTGTGTTGTCATGTGTTGCTGCCATGCTATGTTGTCATGTGTTGCTGCCATGCTATGTTGTCATGTGTTGCTGCCATGCTGTGTTGTCGCCATGCTGTGTTGCTGCCATGCTGTGTTGTCATGTGTTGCTGCCATGCTGTGTTGTCATGTGTTGCTGCCATGCTGTGTTGTTGTGTGTTGCTGCCATGCTGTGTTGTCATGTGTTGCTACCATGCTGTGTTGTCATATGTTGCTGCCATGCTGTGTTGCTGCCATGCTGTGTTGTCATGTGTTGCTGCCATGCTGTGTTGTCATGTGTTGCTGCCATGCTGTGTTGTCATGTGTTGCTGCCATGCTGTGTTGCTGCCATGCTGTGTTGTCATGTGTTGCTACCATGCTGTGTTGTCATGTGTTGCTGCCATGCTGTGTTGTCATGTGTTGCTGCCATGCTGTGTTGTCATGTGTTGCTGCCATGCTGTGTTGTCATGTGTTGCTGCCATGCTGTGTTGTCATGTGTTGCTACCATGCTGTGTTGTCATGTGTTGCTGCCATGCTGTGTTGTCATGTGTTGCAGCCATGCTATGTTGTCATGTGTTGCTGCCATGCTGTGTTGTCATGTGTTGCTGCCATGCTGTGTTGTCATGTGTTGCTGCCATGCTGTGTTGTCATGTGTTGCTGCCATGCTGTGTTGTCATGTGTTGCTGCCATGCTGTGTTGTCATGTGTTGCTGCCATGCTGTGTTGTCATGTGTTGCTGCCATGCTGTGTTGTTGTCTTAGGTCTCTCTTTATGTAGTGTTGTGTTGTCTCTCTTGTCGTGATGTGTGTTTTGTTCTATATTTGTATTTAATTTATTTTTAATCCCAGGCCCCCGTCCCCGCAGGAGGCCTTTTGCCTTCTGGTAGGCCGTCATTGTAAATAAGAATTTGTTCTTAACTGACTTACCTGGTTAAATAAAGATTAAATAAATAAATAATATATATATATTTTTGGTTGTTCTTTCAAACGGTAGAGATTAGAATCTACATCTATATCTATATCTATATCTACATATATATCTATCTACATCTATATATATCTATCTCTATCTAATCTTCATCTACATCTATTTCTCTATATATCTATCTACATCTACATACCTCTCTATATATCTATATCTATCTACATCTATATCTATCTACATATCTATCTCTATATATCTACATCTATAGCTATCTCTCTATCTATCTACATCTATATCTATCTACATCTACCTCTCTATATATCTATCTACATCTATCTACATCTATATCTATCTACATCTACCTACCTCTCTATCTATATCTATCTCTCTATATATCTATCTACATCTATATCTATCTACATCTACCTACCTCTCTATATATCTATCTACATCTATATCTATCTACATCTACCTACCTCTCTATCTACATCTATATCTCTATATATCTATCTACATCTACCTACCTCTCTATATATCTATCTCTCTATATATCTATATCTATCTCCATATATATATCTATCTACATCTCTATCTATCTACCTACCTCTCTATATATCTACATCTATCTTCCTCACAACTATTCCTGTTTGTCTCCTCAAGTCATCTTTCCTGGACATGTACCATGGATACACGACAGCGTTGGCCACGTTTCTTTCTATAGAATTCAACAGAATAATGCTCAACGGGAAGATACAAAACACACAGGTAGGTAAATCCATAGGTTTTTTTTACTGGATCTTTAATGTACAGGTCTTTACTTTTCAAAATGGTCGTAGTGAGTGAGTGATCTGAATATCTCCATGTTCACGTTGTTTACAGAGCTATACGAAGGAAAGAGAGGAAGTCCAACTGTTCTCTCTGCTGTTGGCACCAGTCTCTCGAATCCACAGTTACCTAACCCTTATTCAGGTTGGTCTCCTTCTCCTTCTCCTTCTTCTTTTTGGAGTGTCTCTCGATGATAGACAATCTAGTGAGGATCATCTCAAATGGACAGGTGACGCTAAGCAGAAGTACGACTCAGTCAATTGAACATGGCCCTTGCAACGGCAGGGTCATGGGTTTGTTTCTTACTAGGGCCAATCATATGAATATGTATGCACTACTGTAAATCACTTTGGATAAAAGCGTCTGCTAAATGGAATATATTTTTATATTATTGCGGTTCTCTGACTGAAACCTGTTCCCCTGTAGAGTCTGTTTGTCTACAGGCAGTGATCACCCAGAATGCAACTCCAGTATATTTACATATCAGTTTCTCTGAGTATAATCCTGTTCCCCTGTAGAGTCTGTTGCAGTGGACTGACAGCGATCACCCAGACTGCAGCCTCCTCCAGGGGTCAGAAAGGGTCCTGAGGAGCATCCTTTCCCGCTGTCACCTCATCCTGGAGGAGGATGTCCGATGGGGAGACGGAGGAAGAATGGCCGGGCCCAGGTTAGTAAGAGACACTCCATGGTTGTGTCTCCAAATTGCACCCTATTACCTATGTGCTCAACCTTTTGACCAGGGCCCTATGGGTTGGTCTCTGTGGCCCTGGACTAAAGCAGTAAACCCTATAGGTTGGTCTCTGTGGCCCTGGACTAAAGCAGTAAACCCTATAGGTTGGTCTCTGTGGCCCTGGACTAAAGCAGTAAACCCTATAGGTTGGTCTCTGTGGCCCTGGACTAAAGCAGTAAACCCTATAGGTTGGTCTCTGTGGCCCTGGACTAAAGCAGTAAACCCTATAGGTTGGTCTCTGTGGCCCTGGACTAAAGCAGTAAACCCTATAGGTTGGTCTCTGTGGCCCTGGACTAAAGCAGTAAACCCTATAGGTTGGTCTCTGTGGCCCTGGACTAAAGCAGTAAACCCTATGAGAACAGGGTTCCATTACACACAGAACCACGGAATCATTTCAGAACTAAATCACACACCAGCCACCTCCACTGCCCTCTTCCTCTATTCTCTCCTCCTCTCATCTCCTCTTCCCTCCTCCACTACTCTCCTCATCTCTACTCCTCTACTCTCCTCCACTATTCCCCTCCTCCAGTCTCCTCCTCTAATCATGTGCACACTGGGCAGCTACTCAATTTGACAGTTAATAGTCAATAAACAGGCCAAACATTTCAGAAACAAAATAATCAGACACCCATATAAAATGTATATATACATTTGAAATTCAATTTAATTCCAAAAATGTTCTCCAAATCCAAGATCCATCACGGGATTATGTGGGAGAGATTTCAATGATCATACAGACGGTCACATAGACAGACGGCCACATAGACAGACGGCCACATAGACAGGCAGTCATATAGACTGTCATGCTTATTTTAAGATCTGCCTGAAACACGCCATATTGGAGTGTCCAGACCGTTCCCACTCAGCAGTTCCTCTGTGTTTCAGTGGCAGCTGCTCTGCCTGTCCCTGTGCCAAGTCGTGCGATCGCAGAAGCCAGCTCTGCCCTGCCACGGACACACAGAAACACAGACAGGAGTCCCGTGATGCTGCTGGGAAACGGTGAGTGTGTTTTTGTCGCCATCTGGTGGCCTGGGAGGGTAAGAGGCCTCTAGAGGCACAATGCAGAACATACACCAACGTCATGTTCAGCAGTGAAACGTTGTCAAAAGTCGCAGATAGAAAATGGCACATATGTTTGCTAAAATGGCATAGTTTGCAACAAAACGTCTGCTTAAATGGCATGCATAGTATACAACAAAACGTCTGCTTAAATGGCATAGTACACAACAAAATGTCTGCTGAAATGGCATAGTATGCAACAAAACGTCTGCTTAAATGGCATGCATAGTATACAACAAAACGTCTGCTGAAATGGCATAGTATGCAACAAAATGTCTGCTGAAATGGCATGTATAGTATACAACAAAATGTCTGCTGAAATGGCATAGTATGCAACAAAATGTCTGCTGAAATGGCATGTATAGTATACAACAAAATGTCTGCTGAAATGGCATAGTATGCAACAAAATGTCTGCTGAAATGGCATGTATAGTATACAACAAAACGTCTGCTGAAATGGCATGCATAGTATACAACAAAATCTCTGCTGAAATGGCATAGTATGCAACAAAATGTCTGCTGAAATGGCATGTATAGTATACAACAAAATGTCTGCTGAAATGGCATGCATAGTATGCAACAAAATGTCTGCTGAAATGGCATAGTATGCAACAAAATGTCTGCTGAAATGGCATGCATAGTATACAACAAAACGTCTGCTGAAATGGCATAGTATACAACAAAACGTCTGCTGAAATGGCATA
This sequence comes from Salvelinus namaycush, assembly GCF_016432855.1. Lineage (NCBI taxonomy): Eukaryota > Metazoa > Chordata > Actinopteri > Salmoniformes > Salmonidae > Salvelinus > Salvelinus namaycush. The sequence goes on from NC_052321.1 coordinate 3,472,004, forward strand.
GTATACAACAAAACGTCTGCTGAAATGGCATAGTATACAACAAAACGTCTGCTGAAATGGCATAGTATACAACAAAACGTCTGCTGAAATGGCATAGTATACAACAAAACGTCTGCTGAAATGGCATAGTATACAACAAAACGTCTGCTGAAATGGCATAGTATGCAACAAAATGTCTGCTGAAATGGCATAGTATACAACAAAACGTCTGCTGAAATGGCATAGTATACAACAAAATGTCTGCTGAAATGGCATAGTATGCAGCACAATGTCTGCTGAAATGGCATAGTATGCAACAAAATGTCTGCTGAAATGGCATAATATACAACAGAACGCCTGCTGAAATGGCATAGTATGCAACAAAATGTCTGCTGAAATGGCATGCATAGTATACAACAAAACGTCTGCTGAAATGGCATAGTATACAACAAAACGTCTGCTGAAATGGCATAGTATACAACAAAACGTCTGCTGAAATGGCATAGTATACAACAAAACGTCTGCTGAAATGGCATAGTATACAACAAAACGTCTGCTGAAATGGCATAGTATACAACAAAACGTCTGCTGAAATGGCATAGTATGCAACAAAATGTCTGCTGAAATGGCATAGTATACAACAAAACGTCTGCTGAAATGGCATAATATACAACAGAACGTCTGCTGAAATGGCATAGTATACAACAGAACGTCTGCATGTACTCTCTGTAGTTACTGGATAACAGTGTCTGCTACCTGTAAGTGGCGTTATAATTGACGTGAAGCTATTTCATGTGATCTCTCTCCCTAGAGAGGAACAACAACTAAGCACACGTCAATCTAACTGTGCCGCTGGCTGCCAGAGCATGCCTGTTGCCTGTTGGCCTACCGGTACTGTACGGAAGAAGAGTTGTTACAGAGACAGGACAGGGGGGACCCTCCAGTCTCATCTCCATGACTCCTGTGGCCTGGCTGGACTGGTCTACGGTGGGGACATCAGCGCATTCCTCCATACGGCACCCCCTGGGTGGGGGGACAGCGACTCTGGACAGGAGTCTCCTAGTCAGGCTACGGGGGTTAAGGGACAAGGACATGGACACGGCCCCCAGACCTCTGGTCCTCACATGGTTCAGAGAAGCACTGATGACGGTGACACGGAGGAGGACGTTGGGGACACCTCCGTGTTCGACTACTCCTCTGTCACCACCTGTAGCCCAGACGGGACCCTGAGGAGGGAGGGGGAAGCGAGTAATACCGAGGAGGAGGACGAGGAAGAGGACACAGACAGTCAGGTGCCTGTTCTGTTGAAGCCCTCGTACACACAGCAGCAGCAGCAGTCGCTGAGGGATTCACCCAGAGAACGGACGGTATGTCTGAGGTGGCAGATACCAAGGCTGCCGTACCCTTCTTCTCGAAGTCCTCGACACCAGGCAGGACCAGCGGGCCCGGAGGGACAGGGTCAGGCACCAGGACCAGCAGGACCTTATGGGAACAGAGTCATCAGCGTGACGAAGGGACCACCTCCTCTCCTCCCCACCAGTGTCTTCAGACCCATCTGGGATGAACCACCAAAACAGGTCTTTATCCATCTTTACGCAACCCTGGCTGTGTTCAATCAATATGACATGTTGTCGTCAAGCCGCAATGCACTCTGGATCGACAGCACGTCTTCTAAAGGCTCCCAGAGATCGCACTCATGGTGAACGCTACACAGATGTCGGTCCAAGCGTAAATTACGTTTAAAAAGTCAAAGTGCTGTATATCAATATATTCAGTACCATTATATCAATATATACATATATACAGTACCATATCAATATATACAGTACCATTATATCAATATATACAGTACCATTATATCAATATATCAATATATTCAGTACCGTTATATCAATATATACAGTACCATTATATCAATATATACATATATACAGTACCATATATCAATATATACAGTACCATTATATCAATATATTCAGTACCGTTATATCAATATATACATATATACAGTACCATATATCAATATATACAGTACCATTATATCAATATATCAATATATACAGTACCATTATATCAATATATACAGTACCGTTATATCAATATATACATATATACAGTACCATATATCAATATATACAGTACCATTATATCAATATATACAGTACCATATCAATATATACAGTACCATTATATCAATATATACAGTACCATTATATCAATATATCAATATATTCAGTACCGTTATATCAATATATACAGTACCATTATATCAATATATACATATATACAGTACCATATATCAATATATACAGTACCATTATATCAATATATTCAGTACCGTTATATCAATATATACATATATACAGTACCATATATCAATATATACAGTACCATTATATCAATATATCAATATATACAGTACCATTATATCAATATATACAGTACCGTTATATCAATATATACATATATACAGTACCATATATCAATATATACAGTACCATTATATCAATATATCAATATATACAGTACCATTATATCAATATATACAGTACCGTTATATCAATATATACATATATACAGTACCATATATCAATATATACAGTACCATTATATCAATATATACAGTACCATATCAATATATACAGTACCATTATATCAATATATACAGTACCATTATATCAATATATCAATATATTCAGTACCGTTATATCAATATATACAGTACCATTATATCAATATATACATATATACAGTACCATATATCAATATATACAGTACCATTATATCAATATATTCAGTACCGTTATATCAATATATACATATATACAGTACCATATATCAATATATACAGTACCATTATATCAATATCAATATATACAGTACCATTATATCAATATATACAGTACCGTTATATCAATATATACATATATACAGTACCATTATATCAATATATACAGTACCATTATATCAATATATCAATATATACAGTACCATTATATCAATATATACATATATACAGTACCATTATATCAATATATACAGTACCATTATATCAATATATACATATACAGTACCATTATATCAATACATACAGTACCATTATATCTATGTATACAGTACCATTATATCAATATGTACCATTATATCAATATATACAGTACCATTATATCAATATATACAGTACCATTATATCAATATATACAGTACCATTATATCAATATATCAATATATACAGTACCATTATATCAATATATACAGTACCATTATATCAATATATCAATATATACAGTACCATTATATCAATATATACAGTACCATTATATCAATATATACAGTACCATTATATCAATATATCAATATATACAGTACCATTATATCAATATATACAGTACCATTATATCAATATATACAGTACCATTATATCAATATATCAATATATACAGTACCATTATATCAATATATACAGTACCGTTATATCAATATATACAGTACCATTATATCAATATATCAATATATACAGTACCATTATATCAATATATACAGTACCGTTATATCAATATATACAGTACCATTATATCAATATATCAATATATTCAGTACCATTATATCAATATATACAGTACCGTTATATCAATATATACAGTACCATTATATCAATATATACAGTACCATTATATCAATATATCAATATATACAGTACCATTATATCAATATATACAGTACCGTTATATCAATATATACAGTACCATTATATCAATATATCAATATATACAGTACCATTATATCAATATATACAGTACCGTTATATCAATATATACAGTACCATTATATCAATATATTAGTATATTCAGTACCATTATATCAAAATATACAGTACCAGTCAAAAGTTAACACAACTACTCATTCAATGGTTTTTCTTTATTTTTAGTATTTTCTACATTGTAGAATAATAGTGAAGACATCAAAACTATGAAATAAAACATATGGAATCATGTAGTAACCAAAAAAGTGTTAAAATCAAAATATTTTTTAAATCTGAGATTCTTCAAAGTAGCAACCCTTTGCCTTGATGACAGCTTTGCACATTCTTGGCATTCTCTCAACCAGCTTCATGAGGTAGTCACTTGGAATGCATTTCAATTAACAGGCGTGCCTTGTTAAGTTAATTTGGGGAATTGTTTTCCTTCTTAATGCGTTTGAGCCAGTCAGTTGTGTTGTGACAAGGTAGGGCTGGTATACAGAAGATAGCCCTATTTGGTAAAATACCAAGTCCATATTATGGCAAGAACAGCTCAAATAAGCAAAGAGAAACAACAGTCCATCATTACTTTAAGACATGAAGGTCAGTCAATCTGGAACATTTCAAGAACTTTGAAAGTTTCTTCAAGTGCAGTCGTAAAAACCATCAAGCACTATGATGAAATTGTCTCTCATGAGGACCACCACAGGAAAGGAAGACCCAGAGTTACCTCTGCTGCAGGGGATACGTTAATTAGAGGTAACTGCACCTCAGATTGCAGCCCAAATAAATGCTTCACAGAGTTCAAGTAACAGACACATCTCAACATCAACTGTTCAGAGGAGACTGCATGAATCAGGCATTCATGGTCAAATTGCTGCAAAGAAACTACTACTAAAGGACACCAATAAGAAGAAGAGACTTGCTTGGGTCAAGAAACACGAGCAATGGACATTAGACCGGTGAACATCTGTTCTTTGGTCTGGAGTCCAAATTTGAGATTCTTGGTTCCAACCGTGGTGTCTTCGTGAGACGCAGAGTAGGTGAATGGATGATCTCTGCATGTGTGGTTCCCACCGTGAAGCATGGTGTGGGGGGTGCTTTGCTGGTGACACTGTCTGTGATTTATTTCGAATTGAAGGCACACTTAACCAACATGGCTACCACTGCATTCTGCAGCGATACGCCATCCCATCTGGTTTGCGCTTAGTGGGACTATCATTTTTGTTTTTCAACAGGACAATGACCCAACACACCTCCAGGCTGTGTAAGGGCTATTTGACCAAGAAGGAGAGTGATGGAGTGCTGCATCAGATGACCTGGCCTCCACAATCACCTGACATCAACCCAACTGAGATGGTTTGGGATGAGTTGGACCACAGAGTGAAGGAACAGCAGCCAACAAGTGCTCAGTATATGTGGGAACTCCTTCAAGACTGTTGGAAAAGCATTCCAGGTGAAGCAGGTTGAGAGAATTACAATAATGTACAAAGCTGTCATCAAGGCAAAGGGTGGCTACTTGTCTTGTCATTGCAAAAAGAATAGGGACCAGGCAAGGATCTGGCCATGACAGTTATGATCTCTGCTACAATGTTCTCTACAGTATCTACATCTAATCTTATTCCCTTATCATGGTGTGAACTAGGGAGACATCTACTCCTGTTCCCTTATCATGGTGTGAACTAGGGAGACATCTACTCCTGTTCCCTTATCACGGTGTGAACTAGGGAGATATCTACTCCTGTTCCCTTATCACGGTGTGAACTGGAGAGACATCTACTCCTGTTCCCTTATCACGGTGTGAACTGGAGAGACATCTACTCCTGTTCCCTTGTCATGGTGTGAACTAGGGAGACATCTACTCCTGTTCCCTTATCATGGTGTGAACTAGGGAGACATCTACTCCTGTTCCCTTATCATGGTGTGAACTAGGGAGACATCTACTCCTGTTCCCTTATCACGGTGTGAACTAGGGAGACATCTACTCCTGTTCCCTTATCACGGTGTGAACTAGAGAGATATCTACTCCTGTTCCCTTATCATGGTGTGAGCTAGAGAGACATCTACTCCTGTTCCCTTATCACGGTGTGAACTAGAGAGATATCTACTCCTGTTCCCTTATCATGGTGTGAGCTAGAGAGACATCTACTCCTGTTCCCTTATCACAGTGTGAACTGGAGAGACATCTACTCCTGTTCCCTTATCATGGTGTGAACTAGGGAGACATCTACTCCTGTTCCCTTATCACGGTGTGAACTGGGGAGACATCTACTCCTGTTCCCTTATCACGGTGTGAACTAGAGAGACATCTAATCCTGTTCCCTTATCATGGTGTGAACTGGAGAGACATCTACTCCTGTTCCCTTATCACGGTGTGAACTAGGGAGACATCTACTCCTGTTTCCTTATCATGGTGTGAACTAGAGAGACATCTACTCCTGTTCCCTTATCACGGTGTGAACTAGGAATATATCTACTCCTGTTCCCTTATCATGGTGTGAACTAGAGAGACATCTACTCCTGTTCCCTTATCATGGTGTGAACTAGGGAGACATCTACTCCTGTTCCCTTATCACGGTGTGAACTGGAGAGACATCTACTCCTGTTCCCTTATCACGGTGTGAACTAGAGAGATATCTACTCCTGTTCCCTTATCACGGTGTGAACTAGGGAGACATCTAATCTTATTCCCTTATCATGGTGTGAACTAGGGAGACATCTACTCCTGTTCCCTTATCATGGTGTGAACTAGAGAGATATCTACTCCTGTTCCCTTATCACGGTGTGAACTAGAGAGATATCTACTCCTGTTCCCTTATCACGGTGTGAACTAGGGAGACATCTAATCTTATTCCCTTATCACGGTGTGAACTAGGGAGATATCTAATCTTATTCCCTTATCATGGTGTGAACTAGGGAGATATCTACTCCTGTTCCCTTATCACGGTGTGAACTAGGGAGACATCTACTCCTGTTCCCTTATCACGGTGTGAACTGGGGAGACATCTACTCCTGTTCCCTTATCACGGTGTGAACTAGAGAGACATCTACTCCTGTTCCCTTATCACGGTGTGAACTGGAGAGACATCTACTCCTGTTCCCTTATCACGGTGTGAGCTAGAGAGCCATCTACTCCTGTTCCCTTATCATGGTGTGAACTGGAGAGACATCTACTCCTGTTCCCTTATCACGGTGTGAACTAGGGAGACATCTACTCCTGTTCCCTTATCACGGTGTGAACTGGAGAGACATCTACTCCTGTTCCCTTATCACGGTGTGAACTAGGGAGACATCTACTCCTGTTCCCTTATCACGGTGTGAACTAGGGAGACATCTACTCCTGTTCCCTTATCACGGTGTGAACTAGAGAGACATCTACTCCTGTTCCCTTATCACGGTGTGAACTAGGGAGACATCTACTCCTGTTCCCTTATCACGGTGTGAACTAGGGAGACATCTACTCCTGTTCCCTTATCACGGTGTGAACTGGAGAGACATCTACTCCTGTTCCCTTATCACGGTGTGAACTAGGGAGACATCTACTCCTGTTCCCTTATCACGGTGTGAACTAGGGAGATATCTACTCCTGTTCCCTTATCACGGTGTGAACTAGGGAGACATCTACTCCTGTTCCCTTATCACGGTGTGAACTGGGGAGACATCTACTCCTGTTCCCTTATCACGGTGTGAACTAGGGAGACATCTACTCCTGTTCCCTTATCACGGTGTGAACTAGGGAGACATCTACTCCTGTTCCCTTATCACGGTGTGAACTGGGGAGACATCTACTCCTGTTCCCTTATCATGGTGTGAACTAGGGAGACATCTACTCCTGTTCCCTTATCACGGTGTGAACTGGGGAGACATCTACTCCTGTTCCCTTATCACGGTGTGAACTAGGGAGACATCTACTCCTGTTCCCTTATCACGGTGTGAACTGGGGAGACATCTACTCCTGTTCCCTTATCACGGTGTGAACTGGAGAGACATCTACTCCTGTTCCCTTATCACGGTGTGAACTGGGGAGACATCTACTCCTGTTCCCTTATCACGGTGTGAACTGGGGAGACATCTACTCCTGTTCCCTTATCACGGTGTGAACTAGGGAGACATCTACTCCTGTTCCCTTATCACGGTGTGAACTGGGGAGACATCTACTCCTGTTCCCTTATCACGGTGTGAACTGGAGAGACATCTACTCCTGTTCCCTTATCACGGTGTGAACTAGGGAGACATCTACTCCTGTTCCCTTATCACGGTGTGAACTAGGAATATATCTACTCCTGTTCCCTTATCACGGTGTGAACTAGAGAGACATCTACTCCTGTTCCCTTATCACGGTGTGAACTGGGGAGACATCTACTCCTGTTCCCTTATCACGGTGTGAACTAGAGAGACATCTACTCCTGTTCCCTTATCATGGTGTGAACTAGGGAGATATCTACTCCTGTTCCCTTATCATGGTGTGAACTGGAGAGACATCTAATCCTGTTCCCTTATCATGGTGTGAACTGGAGAGACATCTACTCCTGTTCCCTTATCACGGTGTGAACTAGGGAGACATCTACTCCTGTTCCCTTATCACGGTGTGAACTAGGGAGACATCTACTCCTGTTCCCTTATCATGGTGTGAACTAGGGAGACATCTACTCCTGTTCCCTTATCATGGTGTGAGCTAGAGAGACATCTACTCCTGTTCCCTTATCATGGTGTGAACTGGAGAGACATCTACTCCTGTTCCCTTATCACGGTGTGAGCTAGAGAGACATCTACTCCTGTTCCCTTATCATGGTGTGAACTAGAGAGACATCTACTCCTGTTCCCTTATCACGGTGTGAACTGGAGAGACATCTACTCCTGTTCCCTTATCACGGTGTGAACTGGAGAGACATCTACTCCTGTTCCCTTATCACGGTGTGAACTAGGGAGACATCTACTCCTGTTCCCTTATCATGGTGTGAACTAGGGAGATATCTACTCCTGTTCCCTTATCATGGTGTGAACTAGAGAGACATCTACTCCTGTTCCCTTATCATGGTGTGAGCTAGAGAGACATCTACTCCTGTTCCCTTATCATGGTGTGAACTGGAGAGACATCTACTCCTGTTCCCTTATCACGGTGTGAACTAGAGAGACATCTACTCCTGTTCCCTTATCATGGTGTGAACTGGAGAGACATCTACTCCTGTTCCCTTATCACGGTGTGAACTAGAGAGACATCTACTCCTGTTCCCTTATCATGGTGTGAACTGGAGAGACATCTACTCCTGTTCCCTTATCACGGTGTGAGCTAGAGAGACATCTACTCCTGTTCCCTTATCATGGTGTGAACTGGAGAGACATCTACTCCTGTTCCCTTATCACGGTGTGAACTAGGAATATATCTACTCCTGTTCCCTTATCACGGTGTGAACTAGAGAGACATCTACTCCTGTTCCCTTATCATGGTGTGAACTGGAGAGACATCTACTCCTGTTCCCTTATCATGGTGTGAACTAGGGAGACATCTACTCCTGTTCCCTTATCACGGTGTGAACTAGGGAGACATCTAATCCTGTTCCCTTATCACGGTGTGAACTAGGGAGATATCTACTCCTGTTCCCTTATCACGGTGTGAACTAGGGAGACATCTAATCCTGTTCCCTTATCACGGTGTGAACTAGGGAGATATCTACTCCTGTTCCCTTATCACGGTGTGAGCTAGAGAGACATCTACTCCTGTTCCCTTATCATGGTGTGAACTGGAGAGACATCTACTCCTGTTCCCTTATCACGGTGTGAACTAGGAATATATCTACTCCTGTTCCCTTATCACGGTGTGAACTAGGGAGACATCTACTCCTGTTCCCTTATCACGGTGTGAACTGGAGAGACATCTACTCCTGTTCCCTTATCATGGTGTGAACTGGAGAGACATCTACTCCTGTTCCCTTATCACGGTGTGAACTAGGAATATATCTACTCCTGTTCCCTTATCACGGTGTGAACTAGGGAGACATCTACTCCTGTTCCCTTATCACGGTGTGAACTAGGGAGATATCTACTCCTGTTCCCTTATCATGGTGTGAACTGGAGAGACATCTACTCCTGTTCCCTTATCACGGTGTGAGCTAGAGAGACATCTACTCCTGTTCCCTTATCATGGTGTGAACTGGAGAGACATCTACTCCTGTTCCCTTATCACGGTGTGAACTAGGAATATATCTACTCCTGTTCCCTTATCACGGTGTGAACTAGGGAGACATCTACTCCTGTTCCCTTATCATGGTGTGAACTAGGGAGATATCTACTCCTGTTCCCTTATCACGGTGTGAACTAGGGAGATATCTACTCCTGTTCCCTTATCACGGTGTGAACTAGGGAGACATCTAATCCTGTTCCCTTATCACGGTGTGAACTAGAGAGACATCTACTCCTGTTCCCTTATCATGGTGTGAACTGGAGAGACATCTACTCCTGTTCCCTTATCACGGTGTGAACTAGGGAGATATCTACTCCTGTTCCCTTATCACGGTGTGAACTAGGAATATATCTAATCCTCTTCCTTTATCACGGTGTGAACTAGGAAGACGCAGCCCCCGTAAAGGAGAATACACCACAAGGCTTCAGACCGGTTCAAGCCACTGAGAGGCAGACATTTCCTAACTTCAAAAAGCTACGGTAAGGAATACTGGTTCCTTTTACAGTATAATACAGGTTAAAAGAAGGGTCTAATTCCCTGTCTCATTCCAGTCTCATTCCCCCGTCTTCTAGGTTCCAAACCCAGCCGAGAGTTGGCCACGTCCAGGCAGGAGCCATGGGGGGTGTTGCAGTGTGGGATGAGAGCGAGGAGGACAGTGAGGGGCCCTGCAGCACTGTATGAGAGAGGGAGACTGTCTGTGAGACCAACCTAGAAGTCTGCAGCACTATTTGAGAGATCAACCGACAAAGACTACAGCACTGTGTGAGAGAGGGATAATCTAAGAGACCAGTCCAACAGTCTGCAGCACTGTGTGAGAGAGGGATAATCTAAGAGACCAGTCCAACAGTCTGCAGCACTGTGTGAGAGAGGGATAATCTAAGAGACCAGTCCAACAGTCTGCAGCACTGTGTGAGAGAGGGATAATCTAAGAGACCAGTCCAACAGTCTGAGAGAGGGATAATCTAAGAGACCAGTCCAACAGTCTGAGAGAGGGATAATCTAAGAGACCAGTCCAACAGTCTGCAGCACCGTGTGAGATATAGACCATCTGGAAGACTGTTTGACAGACTAACCCAGAGGTCTACAGCACTGTGGGACACCATCCGTGCAATCAGAACAGCAACAAAATCTCTTGCATGCTGGCTACTTGACTAGCATCTATGGTCTGTCACAAGACCAACCCAGAGGACTAACAGCACTGTGTGTGAGAGACCATCATTTGAGAGACCAAACCATGAGGTCTGCAGTACTGTGTGTGAGAGAGAGAGACTTTGTACTGTGTGTGAGAGAGAGACTGTACAGTGTGTGAGAGAGAGACTGTACTGTGTGTGTGAGAGAGACTGTACTGAGAGAGAGACTGTACTGTGTGTGTGAGAGAGACTGTACTGAGAGAGAGACTGTACTGAGAGAGAGACTGTACTGTGTGAAAGAGAGAATTTGTACTGTGTGTGTGAGAGAGAGACTGTACTGTGTGTGAGAGAGAGACTGTACTGTGTGTGTGAGAGAGAGACTGTACTGAGAGAGAGACTGTATTGTGTGAAAGAGAGAATTTGTACTGTGTGTGTGAGAGAGAGACTGTACTGTGTGTGAGAGAGAGACTGTACTGTGTGTGTGTGAGAGAGACTGTACTGTGTGAGAGAGAGAGACTGTACTGAGAGACTGTACTGTGTGAAAGATAGAATTTGTACTGTGTGTGTGTGAGAGAATTTGTACTGTGTGTGTGAGAGAATTTGTACTGTGTGTGAGAGAATTTGTACTGTGTGTGTGAGAGAATTTGTACTGTGTGTGTGAGAGAATTTGTACTGTGTGTGTGAGAGAGAGACTGTACTGTGTGTGTGAGAGAGAGACTGTACTGTGTGTGTGAGAGAGAGACTGTACTGTGTGACAGAGAGACTGTACTGTGTGACAGAGAGACTGTACTGTGTGAAAGAGAGAATTTGTACTGTGTGTGTGTGAGAGAATTTGTACTGTGTGTGTGAGAGAATTTGTACTGTGTGTGAGAGAATTTGTACTGTGTGTGTGAGAGAATTTGTACTGTGTGTGAGAGAATTTGTACTGTGTGTGTGAGAGAATTTGTACTGTGTGTGTGAGAGAATTTGTACTGTGTGTGTGAGAGAATTTGTACTGTGTGTGTGAGAGAATTTGTACTGTGTGTGTGAGAGAGAGACTGTACTGTGTGAGAGAGACTGTACTGTGTGTGTGAGAGAGAGACTGTACTGTGTGACAGAGAGACTGTACTGTGTGAAAGAGAGAATTTGTACTGTGTGTGTGAGAGAGAGAGACTGTACTGTGTGAGAGATAATACTGATCACAGACAGTCTAAGGTCTGCAACAATAACAATGGTGGTGAGGCAGCCAGTGGCGCTGTTTCCCCCCAACTGCAGATTCCATCTTTAAGGTCTGCACTGCAGCATCATCTGAAAGATTGACCAGCCTGCATGACTAGCATTACACACTAGACATCCCTGTAACAGTGCTACCGTACAAGGGCCCCTAAAGAGAATAGATACGAAAGATCCTGCAACAAGAACACTTGAAAAATCAGAAGCGATTTCAACTCATCCCAGATCAGTCGCTCTGACCAACAGAGGTCCTGAACTAAAAAAAAGACTCTGGACATTCAGGAGAAATGAAGAGACGTCTGTGTCCCAAATGGCGCCCAATTCTCTGTTTACAGGAAATTGTAATAACACATTCTAACGTCACATTTTATCACATAGTTTAATAAAGTTCAGCGTTTTGGAGGATTTCCACACGTGGGGAAATTTTTATAAACACATTTCATGGAAATCTACATTATTTTGGCATACATGAAAGGAGATGTGATCAGAATCTTTTTTTATTCTTTTTTATTGTTCTGTCAGAGCGTTGGGCCAGTAACCCGAAAGGTTGCTGGATCGAATCCCGAGCTGACAAGGTAAAAATCTGTCGTTCTGCCCCCATGAACAAGGCAGTTAACCCTACTGTTCCCCGTGGCGCTGAAACCGTGGATGTCGATTAAGCCAGCCTCCTCCGCACCTCTCTGATTCAGAGGGGTTGTGTTTAAATGCGGAAGACACACTTCAGTTGGACAACTGACTAGGAATCCCCCTTTCCGCTGTCAAACAGATGAATAAAAACGATCTCGTCTTGACATGGGCCAAGGGGCAATAAAAAGAAGGGAGACACAGATTGTACAATATTAGGAGGAAATATATATTATAGGCTCCCGTAGACTACTAAATCAACTTTCCAGGAGCACTTACTCACCCGATGATAAAGGTAGCATGAATATGCGTAGCCTAGCCTTCTCACCGATGATGGTCTCAAAATATGCTCGAGTTACTTTGAAAAACAGTTCCGTTCGTCGCTGTTGATAAAAAATAGTAGCCTGTACGGACAGATTAAATCTTCTCTTTTCAGCAGTTGCTTTCCAAACCTTTTCCCCCACAATTGTATTTTTAAAATTTGCAAAAGGCCTATTAGCTATTCACTGACCGGATAAAGAGAAGTAGAATCCATAGAACGAAAGTGCCCATTAAAATCAGGCCTGGCAGCCATTTTGAGTGTACCTATGAGTTTACCAGTGAAAAAGTTCCAAATCCCTTCTATGGATTATATTTCTATGGCCACAACACAAGTCAATCGATACTTTACTTGGTGTACGCTCAGTCAGTGTTCAGATGTAATTATATAAGGAGTAGTTATATAAATATTTTGTATTAGCAAAAAGTTTTCAATTTATCAGGGGGTGCAGAAGGTACACTCCTACTTACCTTGGATATGTGCGATACCATTCTTCCACGAGAAATTCCATAATTGTGTGTTTTGTTGATGGTGGTGGAAAACGCTGTCTCAGGTGCCACTCCAGAATCTCCCATATCTCCCATGTGTGTTCAATTTGGTTGAGATCTGGTGACTGAAACAGCCATGGCATATTGTGAAAACATCAGCAAGTTGAGCAGTCTTCGTCACCGAAGCAAACGTGCCTCAACAAATCACTCCTCTCAAAGTCACTGCGATTTCTTCCAGCCAGGGTAGACAAAATAATGGCCAACATGGCCTGCCCAGCATTTTTATACATGACCCTAAGAATGACAAGATGTTAATTCCACACCTGTGTGGAAGTACCTGCTTACAATATCCCTAATTTCCTCAAGTGTTTCCTTTATTTTGTCAGTTACCTGTAGGGCACTACATAGGATCAGAGAGCCCAGGGTCTGGTCTAAACTAGGGCACCATCCCAGGCTCTGGTCTAAACTAGGGCACCAACCCAGGCTCTGGTCTAAACTAGGGCACCAGCCCAGGCTCTGGTCTAAACTAGGGCACCAGCCCAGGCTCTGGTCTAAACTAGGGCACCAACCCAGGCTCTGGTCTAAACTAGGGCACTAGCCCAGGCTCTGGTCTAAACTAGGGCACTAGCCCAGGCTCTGATCTAAACTAGGGCACCAGCCCAGGCTCTGGTCTAAAAACTAGTGTACCAGCCCAGGCTCTGGTCTAAAAACTAGGGTACCAGCCCAGGCTCTGGACTAAACTAGGGCACCAACCCAGGCTCTGGTCTAAACTAGGGCACCAGCCCAGGCTCTGGTCTAAACTAGGGCACTATCCCAGGCTCTGGTCTAAACTAGGGCACCAACCCAGGCTCTGGTCTAAACTAGGGCACCAGCCCAGGCTCTGGTCTAAACTAGGGCACCAGCCCAGGCTCTGGTCTAAACTAGGGCACCAGCCCAGGCTCTGGTCTAAACTAGGGCACTAGCCCAGGCTCTGGTCTAAAGTAGGGCACTATCCCAGGCTCTGGTCTAAACTAGGGCACCAGCCCAGGCTCTGGTCTAAACTAGGGCACCAGCCCAGGCTCTGGTCTAAAGTAGGGCACTATCCCAGGCTCTGGTCTAAACTAGGGCACTACAGAAGGAATAGGGTACCATGTGAGATGTAACCAAGTGAATGTGACGTAAGATAGCAGAATGTGATTAAGACTGTGTGATGTATTAAATTCATCTCATCCAAGACCATTAATAATACAAAACCACAGTTATAAAAGTCCACACACCATCAAATAAACCAACCCACAGATGGACCAATCTGTTAAAGCACTTCCACAGAGGGAGCTAAACCAGGGTCCTGTTCCTAAGGGCACACCGTAGCAAAACCTTTCATTTGCAACGGAAAACACAAAACACATGTTTCTTATTGGATAAGTTCAGATGACATCTCTCTCTCTCTCTGAGTGTTTTCTTCCGTAATGCGCCTACTGAACACGACCCAGGGTTATTCTGTAGAACTGCCTGGGGGGGTGGGGGTAAAAAAAAAGAAAAGTCTGCAAATAAACATCCACACTACAGACTGACTCAATGGAAACCACGTGGAACAAGGGGAACAGTGGCGCTCTGAGCATTTAAAAAGGCAGGATGTGACATCACAGAGGACGATGTCAAGAGTTCCCGTAAGGCTAGATTCCGTTGTGTCCGTGGCCATGTGTGAAAGAGGTCAAGGGTCAGCAGAGAGGCTGCTGGTCAGATGGTTCCTATGGCTACGTGTGTTCGGGTGGGAGGGGCTTGGAGATGTTGTCGAGGAAAGGGGAAGTGGTACACTAGTACCCGTTTCTTACTACTGAGCCACACCAAGCCAAGCTCTACCGGGGCTGGTTACACATCCAGTATCCACCATAGTTGCTTGAACCATACACTGGAAAAAGACAATGTGAAAAGATAATATCCAGTCCAGTATGGCTCGGGTCGGCCCTGTAGTGTGAATCGGTCAAAGTGTCATCAGGGTTGGGGGTCAATTCCATTTCAATTCAGAAAGTAAAACCAAATTCCACATTTTCATCATTGAAAAGCATTGACAAGAATTGTAATTTCAGTGTATTGAGCCTAACCCTGGTTTCTTTAGTCCTGATGGAGAAAGTGAGTTTAATAAACAGACAAGACCTCTCTGACAGTAGCATTGGACTGTCTCCATTATACCTCATGGCATTAACAGACAAGACCTCTCTGACAGTAGCATTGGACTGTCTCCATTATACCTCATGGCATTAACAGACAAGACCTCTCTGACAGTAGCATTGGACTGTCTCCATTATACCTCATGGCATTAACAGACAAGACCTCTCTGACAGTAGCATTGGACTGTCTCCATTATACCTCATGGCATTAACAGACAAGACCTCTCTGACAGTAGCATTGGACTGTCTCCATTATACCTCATGGCATTAACAGACAAGACCTCTCTGACAGTAGCATTGGACTGTCTCCATTATACCTCATGGCATTAACAGACAAGACCTCTCTGACAGTAGCATTGGACTGTCTCCATTATACCTCATGGCATTAACAGACAAGACCTCTCTGACAGTAGCATTGGACTGTCTCCATTATACCTCATGGCATTAACAGACAAGACCCATCTCACTGACACCTCTTTAACAGGACAGCCTAAAGTGCGTGTTCTGTTTTTCTCACTCAAAATGTCTTAATGCAACAATTCCAACCTTGGTTTTAATAATAAGAGTATTAGCGTTTGAAAGTATTTTCAAAACCAGACCCCATCCTATCAGAAGGCATCATTAGGTAGGAGGAGGTACTACAAAGGAAGCAGACCTATCAGAAGGCATCATTAGTTAGGAGGCGGAACTACAAAGGAAGCAGACCTATCAGAAGGCATCATTAGTTAGGAGGCGGAACTACAAAGGAAGCAGACCTATCAGAAGGCATCATTAGTTAGGAGGCAGAACTACAAAGGAAGCAGACCTATCAGAAGGCATCATTAGTTATGAGGCGGAACTACAAAGGAAGCAGACCTATCAGAATGCATCATTAGTTTGAATGAGCCAAGTTTACAATTGGCTCATTCATTGGCTCACAATTGGCCCTATCAGAATGCATCATTAGTTAGGAGGCGGTACTACAAAGGAAGCAGACCTATCAGAATGCATCATTAGTTTGAATGAGCCAAGTTTACAATTGGCTCATTCATCCCCCTCCTCTCCCCTGTAACTATTCCCCAGGTCGTTGCTGCAAATGAGAACGTGTTCTCAGTCAACTTACCTGGTAAAATAACGGATAAAAAAAAAAAAAAAATTAGTTAGGAGGCGGTACTACAAAGGAAGCAGACCTATCAGAAGGCATACGTGTCACGACACGTGTCACGACAACATACATACAGTACAATGCCATAATAACCCGTGACTTGTGGTCAGTGATGTTAGTGGGAGAATAAAAATAGGTGGGTAAACTCTGATCGCCTGTTGTGATGGAAAAAGTAACACTGACAATAATGGAGTGAATTTTTCTGTAAAACTGTGAGTAAACTGTGGGTAAAACTGTTAGGCAGCAAAAAAGGAACGTAAAAGTGCGTTTCCCTCCACTACCACCAGCGGTGTGACAACGTAACAGTTGGCAAGACAACACAAGTACATCTGGAACTCAGCCTAGGGATACATGTCTTTCTTCCGTTTAACTCCCAGGGTCGACATTCGAGGTCTGCTGGGGGAGATTGTCTGTAAACTAAAAGTAGACGACACAATGACCCGTTTTATCTGACTGTAGCAACATTGGATTGATAGGCAACGTTTGACCAAAGGGGTGCAGTGGAGAGTAAATATATATAAAATATAATACAATGATAATGAGAAATCACTTTATACAAATTATTTAGTTAGTGTATACATGTTATATGCACAGTATCCACAAACCTTTGTAGTGTACATATTTTTGATCTAAGCATTTACATAGCCAACCGTATTTATTTATCGTATCAGTTGTTTTTAATAGCATTTAAAGACACCTTTCGCTTACTCTGTAAAGAAAACAAAATAAAAAAGGCACATCTGAGCATGATGCATGTTATTTCACTATTTTAAAATGAAATGGCATTTTTGAGAGGAGAGAGAGAGAAGGACAGTTGACACCTGGTTAATAGAGTCCAGATATCTGAAACAGCCACTTGTTCCCAGTTTGTCCACTCGGGGAGCTGTTTGTCCTCCTATCCACTAGGGGCGCTGTGGAGCAGTCCCCAGTTTGTCCACTAGAGGAGCCAACTGTCCATTTGTTCCAGGCTTTTGGTGGGGTTGATGCGTATGAGGCGTCCAGTGCTGAATTTCCATACCGACACTGCAGGCTGGTACAGTACTGGGGATGATGGTAGAAGAGCTGCAGATAGTGTTGGACAGACAGACAGCAGCACAAACCTTTAGGGGCACTTAGTTTGGGTTAAGACATCATGGCTTTTCAGCTAGCCGTGGCTGCCAGTCTGTTCTTGCCAACACCATATGGAATTGTCATGACAAATGGCCATAAGAGAACAGAGTAGGCCAAACAGATCTGGGACCAGGCTAGCTTTAAAAAGGAGCATGCTAGTAGATACCCATAGACTTCCAGTCATTGCGCTAACGCTAGTTAGCATTGGCTCACGAAACTACCTCTAACCTCCTTCACGCTGGACAACAGAGATGTAAAAATGGTATACACAAGTTCATCTGACTCTGGGGAAGTACACTGGGGATAAAACCCCAAAGTATCCCTTTAAGGAGCTGGAGAAAGAAACGTCTGGCTGCTATAGTTACCACCTCCCTGGCCAGAGAAAGAGATATCTCAATGTTGATGCCAATCATCCTACTCTTCTTCCTAGATCTGGGCTTTGTCCAGACATAAGAGATAGATAGATGACTCATTTATATCAGTGCCATTATAGCGTCTGACAGCATGGGCAGCTCCATAGAGATAGATAGAGAACTCATTTATATCAGTGCCATTATAGCGTCTGTGACAGCATGGGCAGCTCCATAGAGATAGATAGAGAACTCATATATATCAGTGCCATTATAGCGTCTGTGACAGCATGGGCAGCTCCATAGAGATAGATAGAGAACTCATTTATATCAGTGCCATTATAGCGTCTGTGACAGCATGGGCAGCTCCATAGAGATAGATAGAGAACTAATTTATATCAGTGCCATTATAGTGTCTGTGACAGCATGGGCAGCTCCATAGAGATAGAGAACTAATTTATATCAGTGCCATTATAGCGTCTGTGACAGCATGGGCAGCTCCATAGAGATAGATAGAGAACTCATATTTATATTAGTGCCATTATAGTGTCTGTGACAGCATGGGCAGCTCCATAGAGATAGATAGAGAACTCATATTTATATTAGTGCCATTATAGCGTCTGTGACAGCATGGGCAGCTCCATAGAGATAGATAGAGAACTCATATTTATATTAGTGCCATTATAGCGTCTGTGACAGCATGGGCAGCGCCATTGAGGCTACAACTCACAGGAATCCCCACCCAGTTGACTACCTTGACTACTTTAAAATGGCGGAAGCACGGTGGAAGCCCTCAATGGCGCTGCCCATGCTAATATAGCCTTTTGGCCACTAGAGGCCTCTATCGTTTTCTATAGTCCAGACACAGACAGACTTCTCCATCACATGACTGATGAGGGTAGACAACAAGACGTCACCGCTGCCCTGCCCCAACTAAATGTGCAAGTGGATCCTACCCTACACTCTCCGTCAATCTGTCCTCCCATCTGCCCATCCGTCTGTCTCTCTCCCTCATTCTGAATGGCTCCCTGCCTCAGGTTATAGGTTAGCGGTCAGTGCTGTGGGATTAAAGGCTAACATCTGAAGTAGAGGGTGTAGCTACGACCAGGGAGGGGGGGGGGGTTTATTCATTAGTCGCACACCGTAGCAAATCGCTTTCAGTCAGTTCTGAATGAATGAAATATAATTTGCATCTTATTTTTAGTTTGTCTTATCATTCCTCAAAAAAAACACAATGTATCCCTTAGTTATCCCTCTGCATCAAATACAAACTTTGGCTACTAAGTTAGAGTTTAGTAGAGAACAACAGAACACAATGGGAAGAGTTGAGAGGCCTCAGAGGATTCTCAAAACACTCTGCTCATGCTTGCTCCAGACAGAACCGCGGAAATTGATAAGTTTGATCATTAAAAGAGCAGCGAGGTCCGAATAGGTCCAGTGACTGTCAGTCTGTCAAGTCTGCGAGCCACAGGACAGGACAGGACTGACTCCTGGGTGGAGTGAGTGAATGCTGTTCCTAGCACTACATTGTGCCAATGGAACCACAAACACAGAGTATGGGGTTACCACACTGGACCAGGACAGGCTGGAGAGCCCGGGGGGGGGGGAACATAAAAATACCTGTCAGGGTAGGAGGAGGGCGACTGCCAGAGCATATCTTGCTATCCTGTCCACTCTAGCACAGAGTGGGATGTCTGTACCAAGAAAGAAACACAATGACATGTGCTGTGCTGTGTACAGGTATGTGACACACACACACACACACACACACACACACACACACACACACACACACACACACACACACACACACACACACACACACACACACACACACACACACACACACACACACACACACAGAGGAGGAGTTTGAATCAGTGTCTTGAGGCTACTTGTTCATTGGCTGGCACACTGTGGTGTAATTTTCTATTGGCATGAAGGCGGAGCTACTGATTCCTGAGAGGCGTTGGCAGGAGATGAGTTGGGCCGGGTTTGGAGTGTGGTTGGAAACTAAGTCTTCTTTACGATCAGTAGCTTTAAAAATCATGATTCGTTTTTTTTTTTTTTATCCGCTCCAGGTCATCAGGTCATAGTTCATAGTCTGATGCAGGTCATTAGTTCATAGTTTAATGTAGGACATAGTTTGTTTGTAGTTTGTATTGTGTGGAGCAACTCAAAGGCTTCCATGTTGACAACAAAAACAATAATAACAACAAAAGAAGCAGAAGGCTCCTCATTGGCTAGTGTCCGTGTTCTCCACCAATGAGAGGCTCTGTAAAGGGGGTGGCAACAGCTCCCTCTTGTAGGTCTTTGGGGGAAGTTTGGGGAGCTGGGAGGAGGAGTTGTGGCGGGGAGGAACAGGTGGGGCCATGATGGGCAGGGGGAGCGGGCAGAGACTGTTCTGGCTGGCGCTGAGCAGGCAGCTCCGTCGGGGGACGCGGGGAGAGGGGGTGCCCGGGGGCGTGCCGGGGGACGACGGGGAGCTGCCAAAGTCCCAGTGAAAGCGTCCGACAGGGGAGGGTTGAAGGTTCAGGGGGTAGTTGATGAATATCTCTGGGGGTCTCTGGGGGATGGGTGGAGGGGTGTCTGGCTGGGGGTCCCGGGGAGGTGGTGGTGGGGGGCTGGAGAGGGGGCCGTCGCTGGGGCCATTGTAGACCGGGGCGCGGGGCTGGATCCTGGGGAGAGGAGGGGGCAGTCTGGGGGGGATGGCTGGAGGACTGTCAGACCTGGAACTCAACTAGAACACACAGTGGTCACAGTTAGATACACAAAGAAACATATTCCTGAATTAAAACACAAAACAGGGTTCAAACTGTCATTGTTGATAAGCAGTCAGACGAAAAACTCAGAGAAACATATTTCAAAAAGAATTCAACACCAATATTTCACAACAATAAACGGGCGTACTGTACACCGTGTGTGTTACCAAGAGCATCCTATTTCACAAGAACACACAAACTTGAAATGCAACAAGCACTAAGGAGGACATTGTATGCACGTGAGTGTCAGGGTTTCCTCTAGCTGGTAATAGCCGGCTTTTAGCCCCCCCCCCCCCCCCAAAAAAAATTATAAAAGCCGATAAATAAATTGTCAGAGGGATTTTCTTTTTTATCCCATTGCGAAATAATGAGTTACTGTTTGTATTTCTCAACTGGTAAATTGAAGCGCACTTCCCATTCGCCATTCAAGGCAGCTAGGCTGGCTTCAGCGAATCACACACCACTTCGCAATGAGCTGGTGACAGTAGGCATTTTTAAAACATATGCTTAATTGTTTGAAACCTGAACATTTTACTACATATTATAAGGGGATGTCTTACCTTGCTTATAAATAAAATAGCCTATGCAAAAAAAAATTACCAAACGTGCAGGAAATTATTTTATAAAGACTTCCATATGACTTTTCTCTCATTTTCGGTTACTAGTACAACGCTCTAACCACTAGGCTACGCTGCCGCCCAAATGACAAGGTAGCCTACACTGCTGACACTGACAAACAGATCAATAAAAAACGACTGTGCCATATAAAAAGGCCTACGAGAAGGTGAAGACATTCATAGAATATGACGTCCATCTAACCTGGAGGAGGAAATGATTGTTTTAAAACCAAGTGTCACTGACCCAGTGATAAAGACAGTGACTATGCACATTCCCCCGGGGGAGATGGCCGATGTTCTACGCTGGCGCCAATAACACTTTCAACCCAATTAAGTAAAAAGTAAAAAGACAGATTGGAGACTTTTCATTGTCTTCTCTTTACAGCAATAGCTATTTGTTTTCCCAAACTGTTTTTTTACACAATTGTATTTTTTAAATATTGCGATATGCCTGGCTGGGTCTCTCTGCTTTTCATTGACAGTCGCAACTTAACCAATGGTTGGCCTACCATCTATTTGGTCAATTTTCTGCACCCGCTGCCCAAATTGCGGGCCCTTCTTGGGTTTCCGAGTGGTGCAGCGGTCTAAGGCACTGCATCTCAGTGCTAGAGGCGTCACTACAGACCCTGGTTCGATTCCAGCTTTTTTTTTTTTGGGTGGCCAAATCATGCTTTCTGGTATAGTAGCCTATTTTGAATGATTTTACTTATTTCTGTACAGACAAGAGTAAGCCAATTAGGCTAAATCATTTTGGAAATGTCATTAAAAATGTACTTTAGGGAAAATCTTCTCCAAGCCTTATGGACACGCGCCACCCATCCATTCTACCACTTTGAAATGACTCATGGGAATTCGGTTAGAATGACGCACGTCGGCTGCATCCGAGTTCCATGTTCTGTTAAGATAAATGACCATAATCTAGATGTGATTTCTGTCATTCTGAGCACTGTGGGAGAACTCCCTGATCAGGGTTATGCACCCAATGCATACGGGTCCGGGAACATTTCTCAAATGTCTGGTAAATTAAAATTCTGCCGTTCAAATGTCCCGTGCCATATTTTCCGAACAGAAACCGTGGTGTGTGTGTGTGTGTGTGTGTGTTACCTTGGCCTCAGAGAAAGCATCCTTCCTACGCGGGGGAAGTGGAGGAGGTTTGAGTAAGTTCTCTCCTAGCTGGTGAAGGCTTCCACAGGATACTGACTGGACCTCTACACATAGCAGGGTACAAGAGTTCAATCAATCAATCAAATGTATTTATACATAGCAGGGTACAAGAGTTCAATCAATCAAATGTATTTATAAAGCTCTCGACACAGCAGGGGGGGGACTCGACACAGCAGGGGGGGGGACTCGACACAGCAGGGGGAATGACCATAGGAGTGGGCAAGACAGCACAAACAGATCTGGGACCAGGCTACTTGTCAATGAGACACAGGCACATATATACACACAAAGCCCAGTCTACCAGCATCCTCCATGGGAGGGCCGAGGATCTCGTTCATCAAGCTAAGGAGCTCTGTTTCCTAACACCAGACAGACGGGACAGGACAGACCAGACACCACATCATACAGAACATCAGGAACACTCACTTGAGGGTGGGAGGAGAACATTAGCGAATATGGAGTTTCCACCTGTAAAATGAAGACAGATGTTGAAATACATATGTTCACAGTGTTTATCACCAGATATACTGTTCACAGTGTTTATCACCAGATATACTGTTCACAGTGTTTATCACCAGATATACTGTTCACAGTGTTTATCACCAGATATACTGTTCACAGTGTTTATCACCAGATATACTGTTCACAGTGTTTATCACCAGATATACTGTTCACAGTGTTTATCTCCAGATATACTGTTCACAGTGTTTATCTCCAGATATACTGTTCACAGTGTTTATCACCAGATATACTGTTCACAGTGTTTATCACCAGATATACTGTTCACAGTGTTTATCACCAGATATACTGTTCACAGTGTTTATCACCAGATATACTGTTCACAGTGTTTATCACCAGATATACTGTTCACAGTGTTTATCACCAGATATACTGTTCACAGTGTTTATCACCAGATATACTGTTCACAGTGTTTATCACCAGATATACTGTTCACAGTGTTTATCTCCAGATATACTGTTCACAGTGTTTATCCCCAGATATACTGTTCACAGTGTTTATCACCAGATATACTGTTCACAGTGTTTATCCCCAGATATACTGTTCACAGTGTTTATCCCCAGATATACTGTTCACAGTGTTTATCACCAGATATACTGTTCACAGTGTTTATCACCAGATATACTGTTCACAGTGTTTATCACCAGATATACTGTTCACAGTGTTTATCCCCAGATATACTGTTCACAGTGTTTATCCCCAGATATACTGTTCACTGTGTTTATCACCAGATATACTGTTCACAGTGTTTATCTCCAGATATACTGTTCACAGTGTTTATCACCAGATATACTGTTCACAGTGTTTATCCCCAGATATACTGTTCACAGTGTTTATCTCCAGATATACTGTTCACAGTGTTTATCACCAGATATACTGTTCACAGTGTTTATCACCAGATATACTGTTCACAGTGTTTATCCCCAGATATACTGTTCACAGTGTTTATCCCCAGATATACTGTTCACAGTGTTTATCACCAGATATACTGTTCACAGTGTTTATCCCCAGATATACTGTTCACAGTGTTTATCCCCAGATATACTGTTCACAGTGTTTATCACCAGATATACTGTTCACAGTGTTTATCACCAGATATACTGTTCACAGTGTTTATCACCAGATATACTGTTCACAGTGTTTATCACCAGATATACTGTTCACAGTGTTTATCTCCAGATATACTGTTCACAGTGTTTATCACCAGATATACTGTTCACAGTGTTTATCTCCAGATATACTGTTCACAGTGTTTATCTCCAGATATACTGTTCACAGTGTTTATCTCCAGATATACTGTTCACAGTGTTTATCACCAGATATACTGTTCACAGTGTTTATCCCCAGATATACTGTTCACAGTGTTTATCACCAGATATACTGTTCACAGTGTTTATCACCAGATATACTGTTCACAGTGTTTATCACCAGATATACTGTTCACAGTGTTTATCACCAGATATACTGTTCACAGTGTTTATCACCAGATATACTGTTCACAGTGTTTATCACCAGATATACTGTTCACAGTGTTTCACCAGCGATAAGTGTGTGCATGTGTGTGCCTGTGTGTATTTATGTACAACTATGTGTGTGTCTCTATGTGCACTTGAACATTGGTGTGTGTGTGTGTCTGTGTGTCTGTGTGTGTCTCTATGTGCCCCATCCTCACCGTAGGAGTTGCAGAGGTCTTGCTCCATGAAGACAGAGATGAGGTCTGAGGTGGCAGACTGCGGGGGGGTGGGGGTGTTGGGTGAGGTGGGGGCTGTGGAAGAGGTCTCAGGCTCCGTCTCAGCGATGCTCCTGAAGGTGATCTTGTGGGGGGGCTCTCTCTCCAGGGGTACGGGGTGGCCCTTCAGGGTCCCTGACGTAGAGGTACGCACCGGCCGGATCCCCGGGGACTTCAGAGGGTACAAGGTCTTCCTGGGCTGGAGGAGAGGGTAAAAGAGGAGGGTTTGAGGACCTGGTAACTGTTAAACACTTTGTTAAAAGACAGATGAATTCACAAAAAAGTATTTTCTGCACAGGAACTGGAGTTTAGGGTGAGGGTTTGATTCCATGTCAATTCAGGAAGTAATCTGAAATTCCAATTTAAAAAGATTTCTCATTGCTTTTCATCTTCCTGCTCAATTTTGTTTGTGATATAGAACTGATCACCCTGAGGGACGATACATATAAATCAATCTTACGAATCGTGGCGGCTGCTTGCAGTTGCGAGGCTCAATCTCCTGAGACTTGTTGAACAGATAGTCCGAGAACTCCTTCTCACCCAGACTGCCCATCGGGTTCAGGTTCTCAAAAAACCTCTGGGACAAAAAACACAAGACACAACGAAGGCCATCAGATGAATAATACTCCTTAGAGTGGATAATGGCAAGGAGAACAATGTCATTCTGGTGCAGGAGAGGGAGAGGAAGAGGGATAGGAGGGGAAGAGAGATGGAGATGGAAAGTAAATAGGGGTTTATGAATACACTGACGGTCTGTCTCCAACCGACAGACAGACTGATTGCCCCACCTTGGTGTCCTGCTGGACCTTGAGACAGTAAGGCTGGTTCTGGTTGGCCTACCTTGATGTCCAGCTGGACCTTGAGACAGTAAGGCTGGTTCTGGTTGGCCTACCTTGATGTCCTGCTGGACCTTGATGTCCTGCTGGACCTTGAGACAGTAAGGCTGGTTCTGGTTGGCCTACCTTGATGTCCAGCTGGACCTTGAGACAGTAAGGCTGGTTCTGGTTGTCCTACATTGGTGTCCTGCTGCACCTTGAGACAGTAAGGCTGATTCTGGTTGGCCTACCTTGGTGTCCTGCTGGACCTTGAGACAGTAAGGCTGGTTCTGGTTGGCCTACCTTGGTGTCCTGCTGGACCTTGAGACAGTAAGGCTGGTTCTGGTTGTCCTACATTGGTGTCCTGCTGCACCTTGAGACAGTAAGGCTGATTCTGGTTGGCCTACCTTGATGTCCTGCTGGACCTTGAGACAGTAAGGCTGGTTCTGGTTGGCCTACCTTGATGTCCTGCTGGACCTTGAGATCCTGCTGGACCTTGAGACAGTAAGGCTGGCTGATTGGCCTACCTTGATGTCCTGCTGGACCTTGAGACAGTAAGGCTGGTTCTGGTTGGCCTACTTTGATGTCCTGCTGGACCTTGAGACAGTAAGGCTGGTTTTGATTGGCCTACCTTGATGTCCAGCTGGACCTTGAGACAGTAAGGCTGGTTTTGATTGGCCTACCTTGATGTCCAGCTGGACCTTGAGACAGTAAGGCTGGTTTTGATTGGCCTACCTTGATGTCCTGCTGGACCTTGAGACAGTAAGGCTGGTTCTGGTTGTCCTACCTTGGTGTCCTGCTGCACCTTGAGACAGTAAGGCTGGTTCTGGTTGTCCTACCTTGATGTCCTGCTGGACCTTGAGACAGTAAGGCTGGTTCTGGTTGGCCTACCTTGATGTCCTGCTGGACCTTGAGACAGTAAGGCTGGCTGATTGGCCTACCTTGATGTCCTGCTGGACCTTGAGATCCTGCTGGACCTTGAGATCCTGCTGGACCTTGAGACAGTAAGGCTGGTTCTGGTTGGCCTACCTTGATGTCCTGCTGGACCTTGATGTCCTGCTGGACCTTGAGACAGTAAGGCTGGTTTTGATTGGCCTACCTTGATGTCCAGCTGGACCTTGAGACAGTAAGGCTGGCTGATTGGCCTACCTTGATGTCCTGCTGGACCTTGAGACAGTAAGGCTGGTTCTGGTTGTCCTACCTTGGTGTCCTGCTGCACCTTGAGACAGTAAGGCTGGCTGATTGGCCTACCTTGGTGTCCTGCTGGACCTTGAGACAGTAAGGCTGGCTGATTGGCCTACCTTGATGTCCTGCTGGACCTTGAGACAGTAAGGCTGGTTCTGGTTGGCCTACCTTGATGTCCTGCTGGACCTTGAGACAGTAAAGCTGATTCTGGTTGGCCTACCTTGGTGTCCTGCTGGACCTTGAGACAGTAAGGCTGGTTTGATTGGCCTACCTTGATGTCCTGCTGGACCTTGAGACAGTAAGGCTGGTTTTGATTGGCCTACCTTGATGTCCTGCTGGACCTTGAGATCCTGCTGGACCTTGAGACAGTAAGGCTGGTTCTGGTTGGCCTACCTTGATGTCCTGCTGGACCTTGAGACAGTAAGGCTGGTTCTGGTACTGCTGTATCTCTCCTGTGATTTCTGCTACTTTCCTCCTCTTACTGAAGTTGATCAGCTCTTTGCCGTGTCTCTTCAGGAAGTCGGGGTTCCCTTCCTCTGTCTTCAGGATGTTGGTCAAGTAGATACCTGTGGACAGGGAGGAGAGCGACATGGTATAGAAGTAGTCCTAGCTAAATACATCACTCAGTCAACCTAATACGTCCAATGGCTCAGTGGGTTGGGAGCATTGTGCTAGCACCAACAGGGTTGAGGGCTTCCCTCTCCGCATAGGCCACATATATACTGAATCGATGTGTCACAAGTCAATGTAGATAGTTCTGTACGTTTGTTTTCTGTCCGGAAGGTCTTACCAAAGAAAGGCACACAAGGCGGGTTAATGGACTTGAGCTTGGCCAGGTACTTCTTGAAATGGTCCTGGCTCAGTTCCACTGCTTCCTCTAGGATCCGCTTTTTCCTTTCGGGGACCGCCTGAAAGAAAATAACAATATGGACATCTCTCATTAACGTGCTGCTCAGTAAAAGCATAGAAATAGCGCATATAGAACAGATCTGCCACTTATCAGACTTGTTTTCAATGCGAATGACAGATCTATAAAATGATTTCTATGTGAATTTCGTCAGGTCGCCCACAAAGCTACATACTGGACCTTGCTGCTCAGTAAAATCTCTGGTCTTAGTGCGCAACAAGTAATATAATAATAATAATAATATATACCATTTAGCAGATGCTTTTATCCAAAGCGACTAACAGTCAAGCTGGCACACATTTGAAGTCCCCCAGCAGGAATTTAACCCATGGCCCTTGGCGTTGCAAGCGCCTTAGACCGCTGCGCCACTCGCAATGCCTACTTGTCATACATTTTAGCAAATACATTTATTTTTGATACTTAAATATATTTAAAACCAAATACTTTTAGACTATTAAAAGGTATCTTTACTTTTACTCAAGTATGACAATTGGGTATATTTGCATCAACTCTTCACAGTTGTGTTCTATGAGTGTCACAGAGTAAAATGATACCCCATTTC
Organism: Salvelinus namaycush; assembly: GCF_016432855.1. Taxonomy (NCBI): domain Eukaryota; kingdom Metazoa; phylum Chordata; class Actinopteri; order Salmoniformes; family Salmonidae; genus Salvelinus; species Salvelinus namaycush. The sequence continues at coordinate 3,500,690 of NC_052321.1, forward strand.
ATTGCTCCACATTACAACACTCCAACCTTGTTTAACATCATCAAATCTATGGCATGATTCCACCAATTGTAACCTTCTGCGTCCCTTTCAAAATAGAGACTTTTATTTTGAAGGCCAACCGCAAATTCCACTATTGTGGCTAATCCATTTTGTGGCTAGCTTCACAACACATAACCCGGTCTGGTCAAGCCTCACTAGCCAGGGGAAGTTAAGTGGCTAGCTAGCTAGTTATTTTCATGAACTGAAGTTCAACAATAGTGGCTACCTAGCTAATACTTACTCACATGGATTCCTAAATCATTGCTAAGAATAATGAAAATTACTGCAGTTTCTACTGGTCATTGTTTTCAGGCTGGTTGTATTGGTGCTAGCTAGGTACCAAGCTAAAGCTAGCTAGCTACCAAGCTAAAGCTAGCTAGCTACCAAGCTAAAGATAGCTAGCTACCAAGCTAAAGCTAGCTAGCTAGCTACCGCAGAAGTTGCTAATAACATCTGTATCAAATATATTTGCAAACATTTTTAATCCTGCTCGTTTAATCGTGATCTTATTTCAAATGCTCACACAGACGTTTTCCCATTCGGTCAAACAAATAATGCCTTATTACCAACGCGGTATTGTTAAACACATCGTTCGTGGGCGGTGTGTGCTTGTTTGCAGACTTTTATTTTTTGTACAGTTTTGACAGTGCTACTGATGGTCGTGGTGGAGCTTGACTTGCACGTACAAATTCAGCACACACAACATTCTAAAATAGAATAGTGTTTTTTGACATTAAAAGCTTATTTGACTCGTCAAATAGTGTTATTTGACTTGTCAAATAGTGTTATTTGACGTGTATCGTTTTTTTTGACACGCAAAGACCCAAACGGCGTTCCATAGCGAAGGTATGTGTGTGTGTGTTCACCTCAAAGGTGTGATCGAGCCGGTAGACGGGGACAGAGTTGATGGCAGAGACCACCTCCAGAACACCGTTGAAATTGTTGAGCTCCTGAAACACCTGGAGGATCTCAATGACCCGTGTGAACACTGCTACCCTCTCATCCAGGTTCTCTGCTTCCACAATACACCTGACAGAGAGAGACAGAGACAGAGAGCGAGAGAGACAGAGACAGAGACAGAGACAGAGACAGAGAGAGACAGAGACAGAGACCGAGAGACCGAGAGAGCGAGAGAGCGAGACAGAGAGCGAGACAGAGAGCGAGACAGAGAGCGAGACAGAGAGCGAGACAGAGAGCGAGACAGAGAGCGAGACAGAGAGCGAGACAGAGCGAGACAGAGAGCGAGACAGAGAGCGAGACAGAGAGAGAGAGCGAGAGAGAGAGCGAGACAGAGAGAGAGAGCGAGACAGAGAGAGAGAGCGAGACAGAGAGAGAGAGACAGAGAGGATATCAGTATTAGAGTTACTGACTGATTTCACAGCAGGGAGATGTTCAGTAGGGCACACAGTAGGAAAATATTTCTTATCGGACAAGTTCATGTTTGACTCGGTTTCATTACATATTCCACCTACTGAACAGTATTCCACCTACTACTACCACCACTACTCACTTCTCAAACCACAGTGTGAGGTTGGTGGTGTGGCGGATCATCCTCAGCAGGTTGGGAGAGTTATTCTCCTTGTCCTCTTTGGTCCAGACACTCCCCACCAGCTCAGATGGCCTCACAGCCCTGAGGAGAGAAGAGGGACAGTAACACACTTCAATATGACAGTAACACACTTCAATAAGGCAGTAACACACTCCCCACCAGCTCAGATGGCCTCACAGCCCTGAGGAGAGAAGGGGGACAGTAACACACTTCAATAAGGCAGTAACACACTTCAATAAGACAGTAACACACTTCAATAAGGCAGTAACACACTTCAATAAGACAGTAACACACTCCCCACCAGCTCAGATGGCCTCACAGCCCTGAGGAGAGAAGGGGGACAGTAACACACTTCAATAAGGCAGTAACACACTTCAATAAGGCAGTAACACACTTCAATATGACAGTAACACACTTCAATAAGGCAGTAACACACTTCAATAAGACAGTAACACACTCCCCACCAGCTCAGACGGCCTCACAGCCCTGAGGAGAGAAGGGGGACAGTAACACACTTCAATAAGGCAGTAACACACTTCAATAAGGCAGTAACACACTTCAATAAGGCAGTAACACACTTCAATAAGACAGTAACACACTTCTATAAGACAGTAACACACTCTCCACCAGCTCAGGTGGCCTCACAGCCCTGAGGAGAGAAGGGGGACAGTAACACACTTCAATAAGGCAGTAACACACTTCAATAAGGCAGTAACACACTTCAATAAGGCAGTAACACACTTCAATAAGACAGTAACACACTCTCCACCAGCTCAGGTGGCCTCACAGCCCTGAGGAGAGAAGGGGGACAGTAACACACTTCAATAAGGCAGTAACACACTCCCCACCAGCTCAGATGGCATCACAACCCTGGGGGGGAGAAGGGGGACAGTAACACACTTCAATAAGGCAGTAACACACTCCCCACCAGCTCAGGTGGCCTCACAGCCCTGGGGGGGAGAAGGGGGACAGTAACACACTTCAATAAGGCAGTAACACACTTCAATAAGGCAGTAACACACTTCAATAAGGCAGTAACACACTTCAATAAGACAGTAACACACTCTCCACCAGCTCAGGTGGCCTCACAGCCCTGAGGAGAGAAGGGGGACAGTAACACACTTCAATAAGGCAGTAACACACTCCCCACCAGCTCAGATGGCATCACAACCCTGGGGGGGAGAAGGGGGACAGTAACACACTTCAATAAGGCAGTAACACACTCCCCACCAGCTCAGGTGGCCTCACAGCCCTGGGGGGGAGAAGGGGGACAGTAACACACTTCAATAAGGCAGTAACACACTTCAATAAGGCAGTAACACACTTCAATAAGACAGTAACACACTTCAATAAGACAGTAACACACTCTCCACCAGCTCAGGTGGCCTCACAGCCCTGGGGGGGGGGGAGAATGGCGGCAGTAACACACTGCGCAGCACGTCTCTTGTCACCTCTAAGAGGAGAAGTTGTGAAAGGCTGTTTAACGATCCACAGTCCCTGCGTTCAACATATTACATCGAAACAACATATTTCCACAGTCCTATGGACAGTACATGGTCTGCTGAGCTTCAGTTGGCCCGGCAGGTTAAACCACGTTTGGTCAGATCAGTAAATGAGTTGTCCACTTGATCACCGTAGTAACAGCAGGTGTCAGTCTAACCTGTATAGCTCTGACTCCAACAGGGTGAGCTGGCGGGCGATCTCTATGGGGTGAAGGGTCATGAGGTCAAAGGTGTCCGTCTGGCCCAGACGGCTGATGTGCCACTCGATGGGCGGCGGCGGGCTCTCGAAGGTGATGTTGTGGCTGACCCCGTTAGACTGAGTCTGCATCTTCCTCTTGATGATCTTGTTGATAGACTCCACCCACTTCCTCATAGACTTGCCTGAGGAAGGGACATGTGACAAGGACTTGTTTTAATTTTTTTTTTTTTTATCATTCATTTTTTATCATTCATCATTTATCATTCATCTCAATTAAACTTCACTAAAGTAAAACATGACCATTGTCCAGTCCCCTATCTAATCACTGTCAGAGGTTGGAAGTAAAAAAAAGTTTGAGACTCTTTAACACCTTAATGTTTTATTGTGACAGTTCTGGTGGACACCAATGCATTCATTACACGTAGCAACTAAACTTGCTAACATTTTCTGCACAATAACATAAGTGACTAGTAAATAATAAAAGTAGCGAACACTGAAAAAATGTGTCCCTGTGAATGAACATTTTGGTATTGTAGTAAGAAATACTGTATTGAGGTAGTAGTATTGAGGTAGTCCTGTAGTAGTATTGAGGTAGTAGTATTGAGGTAGTCCTGTAGTAGTATTGCGGTAGTCCTGTAGTAGTATTGCAGTAGTAGTATTGAGGTAGTCCTGTAGTAGTATTGAGGTAGTAGTATTGAGGTAAGCCTGTAGTGGTATTGAGGTAGTCCTGTAGTAGTATTGAGGTAGTCCTGTAGTAGTATTGAGGTAGTAGTATTGTATTAGTAGTATTGAGGTAGTCCTGTAGTAGTATTGAGGTAGTAGTATTGTATTAGTAGTATTGAGGTAGTCCTGTAGTAGTATTGAGGTAGTAGTATTGAGGTAGTCCTGTAGTAGTATTGAGGTAGTCCTGTAGTAGTATTGAGGTAGTCCTGTAGTAGTATTGAGGTAGTAGTATTGTATTAGTAGTATTGAGGTAGTCCTGTAGTAGTATTGAGGTAGTAGTATTGAGGTAGTCCTGTAGTAGTATTGAGGTAGTAGTATTGAGGTAGGCCTGTAGTGGTATTGAGGTAGTCCTGTAGTAGTATTGAGGTAGTCCTGTAGTAGTATTGAGGTAGTAGTATTGAGATAGTCCTGTAGTAGTATTGAGGTAGTAATATTGAGGTAGTAATATTGAGGTAGGCCTGTAGTGGTATTGAGGTAGTCCTGTAGTAGTATTGAGGTAGTCCTGTAGTAGTATTGAGGTAGTCCTGTAGTAGTATTGAGGTAGTAGTATTGAGGTAGTCCTGTAGTAGTATTGAGGTAGGCCTGTAGTGGTATTGAGGTAGTCCTGTAGTAGTATTGAGGTAGTAGTATTGTATTAGTAGTATTGCGGTGGTAGTATTGAGGTAGTCCTGTAGTAGTATTGAGGTAGTAGTATTGAGGTAGTCCTGTAGTAGTATTGAGGTAGTCCTGTAGTAGTATTGAGGTAGTCCTGTAGTAGTATTGAGGTAGTAGTATTGCGGTAGTAGTATTGCGGTAGTAGTATTGAGGTAGTCCTGTAGTAGTATTGAGGTAGTAGTATTGAGGTAGTCCTGTAGTAGTATTGAGGTTGTCCTGTAGTAGTATTGAGGTAGTAGTATTGAGGTAGTAGTATTGAGGTTGTCCTGTAGTAGTATTGAGGTAGTAGTATTGAGGTAGTCCTGTAGTAGTATTGAGGTAGTCCTGTAGTAGTATTGAGGTAGTCCTGTAGTAGTATTGAGGTAGTAGTATTGCGGTAGTAGTATTGAGGTAGTCCTGTAGTAGTATTGAGGTAGTAGTATTGAGGTAGTCCTGTAGTAGTATTGAGGTAGTCCTGTAGTAGTATTGAGGTAGTAGTATTGAGGTAGTAGTATTGAGGTTGTCCTGTAGTAGTATTGAGGTAGTAGTATTGAGGTAGTCCTGTAGTAGTATTGAGGTAGTCCTGTAGTAGTATTGAGGTAGTAGTATTGAGGTAGTCCTGTAGTAGTATTGAGGTAGTAGTATTGAGGTAGTACTGTATTATTCAATGGTTGGAATCTAAATTATTTTCTAATCGTTTAGTTCTGAACAGAACCCCACATTGTTCCGTTATATTCCACTGTTCCAACCAGCAAAATAAAGTTGTGAACCGTTTCGAACTGAAAAAAAAAACCTGACGGTTTATATTGTTCCTATCTGTTCCTTTTTTTTAACCTGTGACAAAAAATAAATAGGAATCATTCAGCTCATTACATTACTTCACCAATCAGTTTCGGATAGAGCAGGCAAGCTAGTTGTTTACATGCGTGATCGACAGACAAGTGTAGCCTGTGGCGCGATACGTAACTTAAATGTTATGGGTGGGGAGAGAGAGAGAGAGGGTTGAGGGGGCTTGACGCGCTGGGCATCTTATGACATGTATTATCTGAATTATACCTAGGAGTGGCTTCTATGGAGGAACTTCGGATGTCCTTTGAACTTGAGTTGGCTTAATGTTGGACCCGAGCTAGCTAGCTAACAAGCTTGTGTGTGTAGAGCGGCACCAGCATTAAAATAACACGTCTTACCTTTTTGTAGTTAATACCGTGAAACGTTATAACTAGGCCTATAGTATCCTTAACTAGAAATTATAAAGTGAATCCACTCTTCTCTAGCTAATTAAACAACTCTCTCCCCATCTTCTGAATCATGCTTGGAATGACCTGGTGTGTAACTTCAGTACAGTAACCTGTTCTTCGGGGGGGGGGGGGGGGGGGGGTAGCCAAAAAACACACACACAAAGATTTTCATCTTGCAGGCAGACACTGGAATACGTTTCTAAGTGACAGAGTGAGGGGATTGCATAAGCAATTTGTTGCGCATTTTTGTGGGACTAGAAAACAAATGCCTGGAACATAAAATACCGTTATTAACCGGTTCCCGTGCTTTTAAAATACCGTTATTAACCGGTTCCCGTGCTTTTAAAATACCGTTATTAACCGGTTCCCGTGCTTTTAAAATACCGTTATTAACCGGTTCCCGTGCTTTTAAAATACCGTTATTAACCGGTTCCCGTGCTTTTAAAATACCGTTATTAACCGGTTCCCATGCTTTTAAAATAACATTATTAACCGGTTCCCATGCTTTTAAAATACCGTTATTAACCGGTTCCCATGCTTTTAAAATACCGTTATTAACCGGTTCCCATGCTTTTAAAATAACGGTTCTCTTCCGGAACAGTATGGATCACTTTCATTCCTTTTTCCGTTTCTGTTCCTTGAACATTTATTTTCGGTTCTGTTCCCTGAATAGTTCCAACCCCTGGTAGTAGTACTATAGTAGTATTGTGGTAGTACTGTAGTAATATTGTAGTAGTAGTACTGTAGTACTAGTATTGTAGTGGTACTGTAGTAGTGATATTGAGGTGGTACTGTAGTAGTACTGAGGTAGTACTGTAGTAGTATTGAGGTAGTACTGTAGTGGTACTGTAATATTGAGGTGGTATTGTAGTGGTACTGTAGTATTGTTGTAATACTGCAGTGGTACTGTAGTATTGAGGCAGTACTGTAGTAGTATTGTAATAGTATTGCGGTGGTACTGTAGTAGCACTGTAGTATTATTGAAGTAGTATTGTAATAGTATGTGTAGTGGTACTGTAGTAGTATTGGTGTAGCACTGTAGTATTGCGGTAGTACTGTAGTGGTATTGTAATAGTATTTGTAGTGGTACTGTAGTGGTATTGTAGTGGTACTGTAGTGGTATTGTAGTGGTACTGTAGTAGTATAGAGGTAGTACTGTTGTGGTACTGTAGTATCGAGGTAGTACTGTAGTAGTATTGAGGTAGTAGTGTAGTGGTACGGTAGTATTGAGGTAGTGCTGTAGTAGTATTGGTGTGGTATTGTAATAGTATTGTAATGGTACTGTAGCAGTATTGCGGTAGTAGTGTAGTGGTACTGAAGTATTGATGTAGTACTGTAGTGGTATTGGAATAGTATTGTAGTGGTACTGCAGTAGTACTGTAGTAGTATCGAGGTAGTACTGTGGCGGTATTGTAATAGTATTGTAGTAGTATTGAGGTAGTACTGTGGTGGTATTGTAATGGTACTGTAGTAGTATTGAGGTAGTAGTGTAGTGGTACTGTAGTATTGAGGTAGTACTGTAGTAGTGTTGTGGTACTGTAGTATTGATGTAATTCTGCAGTGGTACTGTAGTATTGAGGTAGTAATGTAGTAGTACTGTAGTATTGAGGTAGTACTGTAGTAGTGTTGTGGTACTGTAGTATTGAGGTAGTAGTGTAGTGGCACTGTAGTATTGAGGTAGTAGTGTAGTGGTACTGTAGTATTGATGTAGTACTGTGTTAGTACTGTAGTAGTACTGTTGTGGTATTGTAATAGTATTGTAATGGTACAGTGGTAGTATTGCGGTAGTAGTGTAGTGGTACCGCAGTATTGAGGTAGTAGTGTAGTAGTACTGTAGTATTGAGGTAGTACTGCAGTAGTACTGTAGTATTGAGGTAGTACTGTAGTAGTACTGTGGTGGTGCTGTAGTAGTACTGTAGTAGTGCTGTGGTAGTGCTGTAGTAGTACTGTAGTGGTATTGCAATATTATTGTAATGGCACTGCCGTAGTATTGCAGTAGTACTGTAGTATTGCGGTGGTACTGTAGAAGTACTGTAGTATTGCGGTACTACTGTAGTAGTACTGTAGTGGTATTGTAATAGTATTGTAATGGTACTGTAGTAGTATTGCGGTAGTAGTGTAGTGGTACTGTAGTATTGAGGTAGTACTGTAGTGGTACTGTAGTATTGAGGTAGTACTGTAGTATTGAGGTAGTACTGTAGTAGTACTGCGGTGGTACTGTAGTAGTACTGTAGTATTGAGGTAGTACCTCGTAGTTGTATAATGCTGCTAATGTACTCCTCCAGTCGGCCTCGTAGCTCGGGGTCGTTCTCAAAGTCATAGAAATGATGCTCCACCCACTGACGAAACACATTCAGGACCCTGAGAGAGAGAGAGAGAGGGGGAGAGAGAGGGGGGGAGAGAGACAGAGAGAGAGGGGGAGAGAGAGGGGGAGAGAGAGAGGGGGGGGAGGGGGAGGGAGACAGACGAAGGTGAATGATCAGTCAAATTAATTTATAAAGCACTTGTTTTATCAACAGGTATCACTGTGCTTTAAGAAACTATTTTGAGAGATGCCACAGTAGAAAGTCAGAAGGTTAGGGCCACAGGAATGGTGATGATGGACCACCCCCATCATGGATGGATGAGTCTGATTGGACAGCGGGAGGGTGAGAAGGAGTCTTGATTGGACAGTGGGATGTACTCTGAATGGACAGTGGGATGTACTCTGATTGGACAGTGGGAAGGAGTCTGATTGGATAGTGGGAAGGAGTCTGATTGGACAGTGGGAAGGAGTCTGATTGGACAGTGGTGATTATACCTGAGTTGGACCGGTTGGACGTACTCCCTCCGGAACCTCTGTAGCTCTGCAGCCATTGGCTGATCTCCGTTCCATAGAGCCTGCTTGTCTGCCTCGGTGGGCTCCGGCTCTGGGATCTCAATCCTGTGTGTCAAAAATAATAATAATTTCATTTGTAAAGCTCAAAAAACAAATAAATACATATTAAAAACAATTCAAACCACAGAACAGAGAACACAGACAACCAAAGTTTTGTGTCATCAGTCATAAGTGTCATCAGATCTGGACGACAAAACAGAACTAGCAGACTTTATATTTAAATGTTATTTAACCTTTATTTAACTAGGAAAGTCAGTTAAGAACAAATTCTTATTTACAATCATGGCCTACACCAGCCAAACCCGGACGATGCTGGGGCAATTGTGTGCCGTCCTATGGGACTCCCAATCACGGCCGGCTGTGATACAGCCCGGATTCGAACCAGGGTGTCTGCAGTGACGCCTCTTGCACTGAGATGCAGTGCCTTAGACCGCTGCGCCACTCGGGAGCCCAGACAACACAGCATATTACCATCAACAGGTTAGGAGCCAGGATATAGTCATAGGTTGAGTGACAAATGGCACCCTATATAGGGCTCTAACTCCAGACCAGGGTCCACGGGGCTCTACTCCAGACCGGGGGTCCACGGGGCTCTACTTCAGACCAGGGGTCCACGGGGCTCTACTCCAGACCGGGGGTCCACGGGGCTCTACTCCAGACCGGGGGTCCACGGGGCTCTACTCCAGACCGGGGGTCCACGGGGCTCTACTTCAGACCGGGGGTCCACGGGGCTCTACTCCAGACCGGGGGTCCACGGGGCTCTACTCCAGACCAGGGTCCACAGGGCTCTACTCCAGACCGGGGGTCCACGGGGCTCTACTCCAGACCGGGGGTCCACGGGGCTCTACTTCAGACCGGGGGTCCACGGGGCTCTACTTCAGACCAGGGTCCACGGGGCTCTACTCCAGACCGGGGGTCCACGGGGCTCTACTTCAGACCGGGGCTCTACTTCAGACCGGGGGTCCACGGGGCTCTACTTCAGACCAGGGTCCACGGGGCTCTACTTCAGACCGGGGGTCCACGGGGCTCTACTTCAGACCGGGGGTCCACGGGGCTCTACTTCAGACCGGGGGTCCACGGGGCTCTACTTCAGACCGGGGATCCACGGGGCTCTACTTCAGACCGGGGGTCCACGGGGCTCTACTTCAGACCGGGGATCCACGGGGCTCTACTTCAGACCGGGGATCCACGGGGCTCTACTTCAGACCGGGGGTCCACGGGGCTCTACTTCAGACCGGGGGTCCACGGGGCTCTACTTCAGACCGGGGGTCCACGGGGCTCTACTCCAGACCGGGGGTCCACGGGGCTCTACTCCAGACCGGGGGTCCACGGGGCTCTACTCCAGACCGGGGGTCCACGGGGCTCTACTTCAGACCGGGGGTCCACGGGGCTCTACTTCAGACCGGGGGTCCACGGGGCTCTACTTCAGACCGGGGGTCCACGGGGCTCTACTTCAGACCAGGGTCCACGGGGCTCTACTCCAGACCGGGGGTCCACGGGGCTCTACTTCAGACCAGGGTCCACGGGGCTCTACTCCAGACAGGGGTCTATGGGTGCCATTTAGGACACACAATAGAACTGTATTGTCTCTATTGTCCCTCCAGGGATATAAACGGGAAATATTTCACTTCCTGTGTGTTGTTGTTCTACTTTATACTACTGATATTGATTACTGAAATGTTTGAGAAAGAGCTGGCAAGAAAGGCATTTCACTGTACTTGTGCACGTGACAATAACACTTGAAAAAAATGTCTTGGCCCCTGCACAAACACAACACACTGGTAAGCAGGACCTACCTGTCTATCAAGAGGCCGAGGAGCTCCTGGGGCTTGCAAAAGGACCGGTAGGTGGTCAGAAACGTGCGCACAAAGTTGGGATCTAAAGGACAGCAGAAAAATGATTGAATCATCACACTTGCATCATAAATAAGCTAATTTATTTGTATTTGGAATAACGTCAAATTGATCAGAAATACAGTGTCGACATTGTTAAATTACTATTGTAGCTGGAAACCGCAGATTTTTTATGGAATATCTACATAGGTGTACAGAGGCCCATTATCAGCAACCACCACTCCTGTGTTCCAATGGCATGTTGTGTTAGCTAATCCAAGTTTATCATTTTAAAAGACTAATTGATCATTAGAAAACCCTTTTGCAATTATGTTAGCGCAGCTGAAAACTGTTGTTCTGATTAAAGAAGCAATAAAACTGGCCTTCTTTAGACTAGTTGAGTATCTGGAGCATCAGCATTTGTGGGTTCGATTACAGGCTCAAAATGACCAGAAACAAAGCACTTTCTTCTGAAACTCGTCAGTCTATTCTTGTTCTGAGAAGTGAAGGCTATTCCATGCGAGAAATTGCCAAGAAACTGAAGATCTCGTACAACGCTGTGTACTACTCCCTTCACAGAACAGCGCAAACTGGCTCTAACCAGAATAGAAAGAGGAGTGGGAGGCCCTGGTGGACAACTGAGCGTTTCCAGCTACAATAGTCATTTACAACATTAACAATGTCTACACTGTATTTCTGATCTATTCTATTTTAATGGACCAAAAAAAAGGGGCTTTTCTTTCAAAAACTAGGACATTTCTAAGTGACCCCAAACTTTTGAACGGTAGTGTGTGATATATATATATTATATACACACACATACACACACACACACACACACACACACACACACACAATATATATATAAACTCAGCAAAAAAAGAAACGTCCCTTTTTCAGGACCCTGTCTTTCAAAGATAATTCGTATAAATCCAAATAACTTCACAGATCTTGTAACGGGTTTAAACACTGTTTCCCATGCTTGTTCAGTGAACCATAAACAATCAATGAACATGCACCTGTGGAACGGTCGTTAAGACACTAACAGCTTACAGACGGTAGGCAATTAAGGTCACAGTTATGAAAACTTAGGACACTAAAGAGGCCTTTCTACTGACTCTGGGAAAAAAACTAAAAGAAAGATGTCCAGGGTCCCTGCTCATCTGCGTTAACGTGCCTTAGGCATGCTGCAAGGAGGCATGAGGACTGCAGATGTGGCCAGGGCAATAAATTGCAATGTCCGTACTGTGAGACGCCTAAGACAGCGCTACAGGAAGGACAACTGATCGTCCTCACAGTGGCAGACCACGTGTAACAACACCTGCACAGGATCGGTACATCTGAACATCACACCTGGTGGACAGGTACAGGATGGCAACAACAACTGCCCGAGTTGCACCAGGAACGCACAATTCCTCCATCATTGCTCAGACTGTCCGCAATTGGCTGAGAGAGGCTGGACTGAGGGCTTGTAGGCCTGTTGTAAGGCAGGTCCTCATCAGACATCACCGGCGACAACATCGCCTACGGGCACAAACGCACCATAGCTGGACCAGACAGGACTGGCAAAAAGTGCTCTTCACTGACGAGTTGCGGTTTTGTCTCACCAAGGGTGATGGTCGGATTCGCGTTTATCGTCGAAGGAATGAACGTTACACCAAGGCCTGTACTCTGGAGCGGGATCGATTTGGAGGTGAAGGATCCGTCGTGGTCTGGGGCGGTGTGTCACAGCATCATCGGGCTGAGCTTGTTGTCATTGCAGGCAATCTCAACGCTGTGCGTTACAGGGAAGACATCCTCCTCCCTCATGTGGTACCCATCCTGCAGGCTCATCCTGACATGACCCTCCAGCATGACAATGCCACCAGCCATACTGCTCATTCGGTGAGTGATTTCCTGCCAGATAGGAATGTCAGTGGTCTGCCATGGCCAGCGAAGAGCCCGGATCTCAATCCCATTCAGCACGTCTGGGACCTGTTGGATCGGAGGGTGAGGGCTAGGGCCATTCCCCCCAGAAATGTCCGGGAACTTGCAGGTGCCTTGGTGGAAGAGTGGGGTAAGATCTCACAGCAAGAACTGGCAAATCTGGTGCAGTCCATGAGGAGGAGATGCACTACAGTACTTAATGCAGCTGGTGGCCACACCAGATACTGACTGTTTGATTTTGACCCCCACCCCCTTTGTTCAGGGACACATTATTCCATTTCTGTTAGTCACATGTCTGTGGAACTTGTTCAGTTTATGTCTCAGTTGTTGAATCTTGTTATGTTCATACAAATATTTACACATGTTAAGTTTCCCGAAAATAAACGCAGTTGACAGTGAGAGGACGTTTCTTTTTTTGCTGAGTTTATACATACATACATACATTACATACATACATAGTACGTTCCGCCCCCCCGACCCGACAAAACATTTCCGGCAGCTGAATCTAGTTGCCTACCCCTGGCCTACTCTAGAGTACACTACTCTTAAAACAGACAACACGGTAGGGGTCTCAGCCAGGCTTACCAGCGTACATGTGGTAGGTGAGCCTCTCTATAAGCTTGACCACCGTGCCTGCTTTAATAATGGGTATCCCCGTCTTGCTCTGGACGCGATCTTCAAACACGATGTTCTCCTCTGAGTCGTGCACAGCGAAGCGGTATAGCTCTGGCGAGGGCAGGCGGAGGGGCTGAGCCTGCTCCTCGTGCTGCAGAACCGTGTCCAACATACGGTCCAGCGTGGAGCGGTACTGCAGGGTCACCAGCGCCGCCATCCAAGCCCCTTTCTCCTCCGTCGAGCGGGCGCAGAACACCACACAGTTCTCGTCTTTACCGACGAGTTCGAAGGCGTGTTTGAACTCCGCCGAGTCCTCGCGGTCCACGATGCGGACTTTCCGCAGGACGAACTTCTCCTTGAGACGGAACTCTGCCCCGCTTCCAGAACCGGGGAGTCGGGAGCTCTGATTGGCCTTGCAGCTGATCATGAGGCCGTCGAACAGGAAGTTGTGTCGCTCGTGTTTGGCGCCGGCGCGGAGGAGCGCCCCCTCCAGGATAAACTCTGAACAGCACTGGCCGATGTCCTTCCCCTCCCAGCCGTCGATGCTCTTCTGGATCTCGTTCATCCGCTTGATGGCCAGCTGCTTGCTGCGCACCTGACGGCTGTACAGACGGTACATGGGCTCGCTGGAGGAGTATGAGAAAGAGAGAGAGAGAGGGTGGTCAGGAAACTGAAGAATCAATCAAAACCTTTATTTAACTAGAATAATTGTTGAGAACACAATTTGTTTTTCATTAACAACCCGAAAACGAATCACATTTAATGTGTAGTATAGTAAGACGTGTGTATCTGCAGGGTGTGCTGCAGTGCGGAGGCGCAGCTACGTACCCAGGTTTGCGTCGAGGCAGGTGTTTGGCGTAGATGCGCTCCACGCTACACTGGAGGTTGAGCAGAGCGGTGATGGCCTGCTTCAAACACTCCCTGTCATCCTGCTCCTCACTGTGCTCCTGCAGCTGCTGCTCACAAAACACAAGGTGACAAGCATTAGGCATTGATGCATGTTTTAACGTATGCACAGAGCAACATTGATGCATGTTTTAACATATGCACAGAGCAACATTGATGTATATGTTTTAACGTATGCACAGAGCAACATTGATGCATATGTTTTAACGTATGCACAGAGCAACATTGATGCATGTTTTAATGTATGCACAGAGAAACATTGATGCATGGTTTAACGTATGCACAGAGCAACATTGATGCACGTTTTAACGTATGCACAGAGCAACATTGATGCACGTTTTAACGTATGCACAGAGCAACATATATGTATGTTTTAACGTATGCACAGAGCAACATTGATGCACGTTTTAAGGTATGCACAGAGCAACATTGATGTATGTTTTAACGTATGCACAGAGCAACATTGATGTATGTTTTAACGTATGCACAGAGCAACATTGATGCATATGTTTTAACGTATGCACAGAGCAACATTGATGCATGTTTTAATGTATGCACAGAGCAACATTGATGCACGTTTTAATGTATGCACAGAGCAACATTGATGCACGTTTTAATGTATGCACAGAGCAACATTGATGCACGTTTTAACGTATGCACAGAGCAACATTGATGCATGTTTTAACGTATGCACAGAACGACATTGATGCACGTTTTAACGTATGCACAGAGCGACATTGATGCACGTTTTAAGGTATGCACAGAGCGACATTGATATATGTTTTAATGTATGCACAGAGCGACATATATGTACGTTTTAACGTATGCACAGAGCGACATTGATATATGTTTTAATGTATGCACAGAGCAACATTGATGCGCGTTTTAACGTATGCACAGAGCAACATTGATGTATGTTTTAACGTATGCACAGAGCGACATTGATGTATGTTTTAATGTATGCACAGAGTGACATTGATGTATGTTTTAATGTATGCACAGAGCGACATTGATGCACGTTTTAACGTATGCACAGAGCAACATTGATGTATGTTTTAACGTATGCACATAGCAACATTGATGCATGGTTTAACGTATGCACAGAGCAACATTGATGTGTTTTAACGTATGCACAGAGCAACATTGATGCACGGTTTAACGTATGCACAGAGCAACATAAATGTATATGTTTTAACGTATGCACAGAGAAAATCACGTCCCTCATTACAGGAAGATACAAAAGTACTTGCACGGACACAATCCGTGGAGGTGATCGATGCCACAACAAGCAACAGATGCAGAGGGTCTGCTGGCAGATCACTACTAAAGGTTCAACTGATTGACTTGCTCATGGTTTACAAGACTTAAAGCTGAAATCTGCAAAAAGGGGGGGCGGGGAAACATTGTCCCCCCCCCCCCCCCCCCCAGCGTCTTTCGTTATTGTTTTTTTTAGTTTTTGTTGATGACACGGAGGAAAGGAGAATTGTGGTTTTAAAAAGGCCTCAGGACATGTCCTGCTGTTCTATTAAGTATGCACTGACGTCCCACGGTCTTTGCTGTTGTCACAACGCAAACCGACGTGGCAGTCAGCACCAACAACGGATTTCAGATATAATAACTAACTTTGACTGAGTTAAAACCAATCTATAGTCCACTGACAGGAATCAGGAGCTCTCAGATCCCGAACAGAGAGCTTGACCCTAATTTCCATACTTAACCACAAGATGGCGACTCATAAGGGGAATGACCAAAACACTGGCCATGATAAGCTTTAAGTCGAAACACTGGTCAACCTCACTGTGAGAAGGACATGCCTGGACTGTGTGTGTGTGTCTGTGTGTCTGTGTCTGTGTGTGTCAGACACTCACCTGCAGTAGTTCAAAGTAGTGCAAACAGTGGTATACAGGAACCATCATGAGCTGTGGCAGAACGTACTGAACCGCCTCCTTGAAACCTTCAGCTATGGACTGGAGAGACAACAACATTACAGATTACTGGAGAGACAGACTAGAGGGACTAGTACCTAACATAATATATATGGACTGGAGAGACAACATTACAGATTACTCTGGAGAGACAACAACATTACAGATTACCCTGGAGAGACAACAACATTACAGATTACCCTGGAGAGACAACAACATTACAGATTACCCTGGAGAGACAACAACATTACATATTACCCTGGAGAGACAACAACATTACAGATTACCCTGGAGAGACAACAACATTACAGATTACCCTGGAGAGACAACAACATTACATATTACCCTGGAGAGACAACAACATTACAGATTACCCTGGAGAGACAACAACATTACAGATTACCCTGGAGAGACAACAACATTACAGATTACCCTGGAGAGACAACAACATTACAGATTACCCTGGAGAGACAACAACATTACAGATTACCCTGGAGAGACAACAACATTACAGATTACCCTGGAGAGACAACAACATTACAGATTACCCTGGAGACACAACAACATGACATATTACCGTAGAGACAGACAACATTACTTTACATATTACCGTAGAGACAGACAACATTACTTTACATATTACCGTAGAGACAGACAACATTACTTTACATATTACTGCAGAGACACAGACCCAACAACATTACATATTACTGTAGAGACACAGACCCAACAACATTACATATTACTGCAGAGACACAGACCCAACAACATTACATATTACTGCAGAGACACAGACCCAACAACATTACATATTACTGCAGAGACACAGACCCAACAACATTACATATTACTGCAGAGACACAGACCCAACAACATTACATATTACTGCAGAGACACAGACCCAACAACATTACATATTACTGCAGAGACACAGACCCAACAACATTACATATTACTGCAGAGACACAGACCCAACAACATTACATATTACTGTAGAGACACAGACCCAACAACATTACATATTACTGCAGAGACACAGACCCAACAACATTACATATTACTGTAGAGACACAGACCCAACAACATTACATATTACTGTAGAGACACAGACCCAACAACATTACATATTACTGTAGAGACACAGACCCAACAACATTACATATTACTGCAGAGACACAGACCCAACAACATTACATATTACTGTAGAGACACAGACCCAACAACATTACATATTACTGCAGAGACACAGACCCAACAACATTACATATTACTGCAGAGACACAGACCCAACAACATTACATATTACTGTAGAGACACAGACCCAACAACATTACATATTACTGCAGAGACACAGACCCAACAACATTACATATTACTGCAGAGACACAGACCCAACAACATTACATATTACTGCAGAGACAAAGACAACCTAGAAACAGAGAGAACAGGAGAGACAGGGTCCCTCTGCTATGGACTGAAGAGAATATAAAAACCATGGATGACAGAGAGAGAGAGAGGGAGAGAAAAAAAGAGGAGACAAATAGGGTAGTAGGGGTTGCTATATAGTATCCTCCCTCCTGCTCCCTAGTAGGGGTTGTTATATAGTATCCTACCTCCTGCTCCCTAGTAGGGGTTGCTATATAGTATCCTCCCTCCTGCTCCCTAGTAGGGGTTGTTATATAGTATCCTCCCTCCTGCTCCCTAGTAGGGGTTGCTATATAGTATCCTCCCTCCTGCTCTCTAGTAGGGGTTGTTATATAGTATCCTCCCTCCTGCTCCCTAGTAGGGGTTGTTATATAGTATCCTCCCTCCTGCTCCCTAGTAGGGGTTGTTATATAGTATCCTCCCTCCTGCTCTCTAGTAGGGGTTGTTATATAGTATCCTCCCTCCTGCTCCCTAGTAGGGGTTGTTATATAGTATCCTCCCTCCTGCTCCCTAGTAGGGGTTGTTATATAGTATCCTCCCTCCTGCTCTCTAGTAGGGGTTGTTATATAGTATCCTCCCTCCTGCTCCCTAGTAGGGGTTGTTATATAGTATCCTCCCTCCTGCTCTCTAGTAGGGGTTGTTATATAGTATCCTCCCTCCTGCTCCCTAGTAGGGGTTGTTATATAGTATCCTCCCTCCTGCTCCCTAGTAGGGGTTGTTATAGTATCCTCCCTCCTGCTCCCTAGTAGGGGTTGTTATATAGTATCCTCCCTCCTGCTCCCTAGTAGGGGTTGTTATATAGTATCCTCCCTCCTGCTCCCTAGTAGGGGTTGTTATATAGTATCCTCCCTCCTGCTCCCTAGTAGGGGTTGTTATATAGTATCCTCCCTCCTGCTCCTTAGTAGGGGTTGTTATATAGTATCCTCCCTCCTGCTCCCTAGTAGGGGTTGTTATATAGTATCCTCCCTCCTGCTCCCTAGTAGGGGTTGTTATATAGTATCCTCCCTCCTGCTCTCCAGTAGGGGTTGTCAGATCCTCCTCTCCACCCTCTCCGAGTTGGGCATCTCCGGCGCGGCCCACGCCTGGATTGCGTCCTACCTGACAGGTCGCTCCTACCAGGTGGCGTGGCGAGAATCTGTCTCCTCACCACGTGCTCTCACCACTGGTGTCCCCCAGGGCTCTGTTCTAGGCCCTCTCCTATTCTCGCTATACACCAAGTCACTTGGCTCTGTCATAACCTCACATGGTCTCTCCTATCATTGCTATGCAGACGACACACAATTAATCTTCTCCTTTCCCCCTTCTGATGACCAGGTGGCGAATCGCATCTCTGCATGTCTGGCAGACATATCAGTGTGGATGACGGATCACCACCTCAAGCTGAACCTCGGCAAGACGGAGCTGCTCTTCCTCCCGGGGAAGGACTGCCCGTTCCATGATCTCGCCATCACGGTTGACAACTCCATTGTGTCCTCCTCCCAGAGCGCTAAGAACCTTGGCGTGATCCTGGACAACACCCTGTCGTTCTCAAATAACATCAAGGTGGTGGCCCGTTCCTGTAGGTTCATGCTCTACAACATCCGCAGAGTACGACCCTGCCTCACACAGGAAGCGGCGCAGGTCCTAATCCAGGCACTTGTCATCTCCCGTCTGGATTACTGCAACTCGCTGTTGGCTGGGCTCCCTGCCTGTGCCATTAAACCCCTACAACTCATCCAGAACGCCGCAGCCCGTCTGGTGTTCAACCTTCCCAAGTTCTCTCACGTCACCCCGCTCCTCCGCTCTCTCCACTGGCTTCCAATTGAAGCTCGCATCCGCTACAAGACCATGGTGCTTGCCTACGGAGCTGTGAGGGGAACGGCACCTCAGTACCTTCAGGCTCTGATCAGGCCCTACACCCAAACAAGGGCACTGCGTTCATCCACCTCTGGCCTGCTCGCCTCCCTACCACTGAGGAAGTACAGTTCCCGCTCAGCCCAGTCAAAACTGTTCGCCGCTCTGGCACCCCAATGGTGGAACAAACTCCCTCACGACGCCAGGACAGCGGAGTCAATCACCACCTTCCGGAGACACCTGAAACCCCACCTCTTTAAGGAATACCTAGGATAGGATAAAGTAATCCTTCTGACCCCCCCCCCCCCCTTAAAAGATTTAGATGCACTATTGTAAAGTGGCTGTTCCACTGGATGTCATAAGGTGAATGCACCAATTTGTAAGTCGCTCTGGATAAGAGCGTCTGCTAAATGACTTAAATGTAAATGTAAATGTTGTTATATAGTATCCTCCCTCCTGCTCCCTAGTAGGGGTTGTTATATAGTATCCTCCCTCCTGTTCCCTAGTAGGGGTTGTTATATAGTATCCTCCCTCCTGCTCTCTAGTAGGGGTTATTATATAGTATCCTCCCTCCTGCTCCCTAGTAGGGGTTGTTATATAGTATCCTCCCTCCTGCTCCCTAGTAGGGGTTGTTATATAGTATCCTCCCTCCTGCTCCCTAGTAGGGGTTGTTATATAGTATCCTCCCTCCTGCTCCCTAGTAGGGGTTGTTATATAGTATCCTCCCTCCTGCTCCTTAGTAGGGGTTGTTATATAGTATCCTCCCTCCTGCTCCCTAGTAGGGGTTGTTATATAGTATCCTCCCTCCTGCTCCCTAGTAGGGGTTGTTATATAGTATCCTCCCTCCTGCTCCCTAGTAGGGGTTGTTATATAGTATTCTCCCTCCTGCTCCCTAGTAGGGGTTGTTATATAGTATCCCCCCTCCTGCTCCCTAGTAGGGGTTGTTATATAGTATCCTCCCTCCTGCTCTCTAGTAGGGGTTGTTATATAGTATCCTCCCTCCTGCTCCCTAGTAGGGGTTGTTATATAGTATCCTCCCTCCTGCTCCCTAGTAGGGGTTGTTATATAGTATCCTCCCTCCTGCTCCCTAGTAGGGGATGTTATATAGTATCCTCCCTCCTGCTCCCTAGTAGTGGTTGTTATATAGTATCCTCCCTCCTGCTCCCTAGTAGGGGTTGTTATATAGTATTCTCCCTCCTGCTCCCTAGTAGGGGTTGTTATATAGTATCCCCCCTCCTGCTCCCTAGTAGGGGTTGTTATATAGTATCCTCCCTCCTGCTCTCTAGTAGGGGTTGTTATATAGTATCCTCCCTCCTGCTCCCTAGTAGGGGTTGTTATATAGTATCCTCCCTCCTGCTCTCTAGTAGGGGTTGTTATATAGTATCCTCCCTCCTGCTCCCTAGTAGGGGTTGTTATATAGTATTCTCCCTCCTGCTCCCTAGTAGGGGTTGTTATATAGTATCCCCCCTCCTGCTCCCTAGTAGGGGTTGTTATATAGTATCCTCCCTCCTGCTCTCTAGTAGGGGTTGTTATATAGTATCCCCCCTCCTGCTCCCTAGTAGGGGTTGTTATATAGTATCCTCCCTCCTGCTCTCTAGTAGGGGTTGTTATATAGTATCCTCCCTCCTGCTCCCTAGTAGGGGTTGTTATATAGTATCCTCCCTCCTGCTCTCTAGTAGGGGTTGTTATATAGTATCCTCCCTCCTGCTCCCTAGTAGGGGTTGTTATATAGTATTCTCCCTCCTGCTCCCTAGTAGGGGTTGTTATATAGTATCCCCCCTCCTGCTCCCTAGTAGGGGTTGTTATATAGTATCCTCCCTCCTGCTCTCTAGTAGGGGTTGTTATATAGTATCCTCCCTCCTGCTCCCTAGTAGGGGTTGTTATATAGTATCCTCCCTCCTGCTCCTTAGTAGGGGTTGTTATATAGTATCCTCCCTCCTGCTCCCTAGTAGGGGTTGTTATATAGTATCCTCCCTCCTGTTCCCTAGTAGGGGTTGTTATATAGTATCCTCCCTCCTGCTCTCTAGTAGGGGTTATTATATAGTATCCTCCCTCCTGCTCCCTAGTAGGGGTTGTTATATAGTATCCTCCCTCCTGCTCCCTAGTAGGGGTTGTTATATAGTATCCACCCTCCTGCTCTCTAGTAGGGGTTGTTATATAGTATCCTCCCTCCTGCTCCCTAGTAGGGGTTGTTATATAGTATCCTCCCTCCTGCTCCCTAGTAGGGGTTGTTATATAGTATCCTCCCTCCTGCTCCCTAGTAGGGGTTGTTATATAGTATCCTCCCTCCTGCTCTCTAGTAGGGGTTGTTATATAGTATCCTCCCTCCTTCTCCCTAGTAGGGGTTGTTATATAGTATCCTCCCTCCTGCTCTCTAGTAGGGGTTGTTATATAGTATCCTCCCTCTTTCTCCCTAGTAGCGGTTGTTATATAGTATCCTCCCTCCTGCTCTCTAGTAGGGGTTGTTATATAGTATCCTCCCTCCTGCTCCCTAGTAGGGGTTGTTATATAGTATCCTCCCTCCTGCTCCCTAGTAGGGGTTGTTATATAGTATTCTCCCTCCTGCTCCCTAGTAGGGGTTGTTATATAGTATCCCCCCTCCTGCTCCCTAGTAGGGGTTGTTATATAGTATCCTCCCTCCTGCTCTCTAGTAGGGGTTGTTATATAGTATCCTCCCTCCTGCTCCCTAGTAGGGGTTGTTATATAGTATCCTCCCTCCTGCTCCTTAGTAGGGGTTGTTATATAGTATCCTCCCTCCTGATCCCTAGTAGGGGTTGTTATATAGTATCCTCCCTCCTGCTCCGTAGATAGATGATCCTAAATCAATACTCTACTACTTAAGACTCCACACTACAGCCTCCTCTGGTGCTCTCAGCCTCCTCTGGTGCCCTCTGGTGCTCTCTGTGTGTCTGTGTGGAGAGACATTCAGACTACAGACTACATAGCCTGCCTGCCCCATACTGTCTGTCTGTCCGTGGGGAGAGATAGTGAGTTCTGTCTGTCTGTCTGTCTGTCTGTCTGTCTGTCTGTCTGTCTGTCTGTCTGTCTGTCTGTCTGTCTGTCTGTCTGTCTGTCTGTCTGTCTGTCTGTCTGTCTGTCTGTCTGTCTGTCTGTCTGTCTGTCTGTCTGTCTGGGGAGAGATAGTGAGTTCTGTAAACACACAAACAGAGATATTAGAATGGAGCTCCAAACACTGGCAAATGACAAAACAATAACTATTGAAACAATGTAACCCTCTCTCAGTTTTACCCTAGTTCATTAAAATAAAAAGGAACAATACAACGAAACACCACGATGGGGAACACACACACAGCAGTGCAATAAGCACAGCTTGTACCCTTTCAGATCAGAGGTAGCCCCCCCTCTCCTCTTTTATCCCTCCTTCCCTCCCCCTCAAACCCCTCTCTCCCCTCCCACCCCTCTCCTCTACCCTTCTCACCCATCTCCTTCCCTCCCCTCTCCCTCCCCCTCCATCTCCTTCCCTCTCTCTCTCTCTCTCCTCCTCTCCGTCATCTGCTCTCCTCGACTGTACGCATCCCAAATGGTGTCCTATTCCCTATGTAGTGCACTACTTTTGACCAGAGCCCAGGGCCCTATATAGGGAGCCATTCTGGACTCAGCAGGGCCTGGGCTATTTTTAAAGGCCATGTAATTTAGCCACAATACCAGACGCTGCAGAGTGCAGTGGCTGAGTGCTCCACAGACACATCTCTCTGACAGAGAGCAGGGGAGGAAGGGAGAGGAGGGGGGAGAGGAGAGGAGGGGGGAGAGGAGAGGAGGGGGAAAGGGGAGAAGAGGAGAGAAGGGGGGAGTGAGTGAGATGATGGGAGAATACAAAATGAGAAAGTAGAAAACGAGAGCGAGAGAGCGAGAAAGAGCGAGAGAGAAAGAGCGAGAGAGAGAGTGCGAGAGAGAGAGTGCGAGAGAGAGAGAGTGCGAGAGAGAGAGAGCGCGAGAGAGAGAGAGCGCGAGAGAGAAAGAGCGAGAGAGAGAAAGAGCGAGAGAGAGAAAGAGCGAGAGAGAGAAAGAGCGAGAGAGAGAAAGAGCGAGAGCGAGAAAGAGCGAGAGCGAGAGTGCGAGAGAGCGCGCGAGAGAGAGAGAGCGCAAGAGAGCGAGAAAGAGAGAGTGAGTGCGAGAGAGAGAGAAAGAGGGAGAGAGAAAGAGCGAGAGCGAGAGAAAGCGCAAGAGAGAGAGAGAGAGAAAGAGCGAGAAAGAGCGAGCGACTACTGAGGATACACTCCCTGACAGACTTCTAAATAAACAGCACCTCTAAGCAATCAGTCCTGAGAGCAACTGGTGTTTATGTGTCATTATACAACAGGTGGAACTAATCCTGAATGCTGATTGGTTAAAACCGCATTCCAGCCGGTGTCTATTCCACAAGTTAGCGCCGGCTAAATCTATGACATTAAAATGCCTGTTTACTCTGATCCATCTGACTGCCTCATCAGCCCAGCCAGGCAATTTATAAACTTGATCTCCACTATAAAAAGCATCTAGACATTATCTCACATTTCTTTTTGACTAACATTTAGTTTTCAACAGCAGAGATTTGTATAAACCTTGCTGTCTGTCTCTAAAACGAAATGCAGCTAGTTTGAAGTCTTTCCAGCTTCAGTTTGAAGTGATTGTGTTAGCTGTGTTGTTGGCTAGCTCCTCTGAACAACAGTGTCCTGACGAGTGAGCACATTGTCTATGCCAGGCGAAATCACGCCTCATTAGCTCATTGTAATGGATGTGTCTAAATAAATGTCACTAGAAAACAGCTTAAACAAATGCAAATGCAGCTACTGTTGTTATTCTGTCTGCTCTGTTTGACGTGACTGTAAGTTAGCCGTAGTTGGCTAGCTAGCAAGCAAGGGATAAGAACGTTGCCAGCCAGTATGACAATAGAACATTTAGAACGAACGACTGGGTTGTATCCATAGATACAGAACAAAATGACTGAATGAATGAGTCGCGTTTCTGGCAACCAAACCGATAGAATGAATGACCAGCCAGCTTGGGTAGCAACTCTAGATTTTGTGTCGGGACTATATGTTGTGGAAGGATGAAATAGTATTAAGACAGACAGACAGCCCTGACGACCAGACAGACAGCCCTGACGACCAGACAGACAGCCCTGACGACCAGACAGACAGCCCTGACGACCAGACAGACAGCCCTGACGACCAGACAGACAGCCCTGACGACCAGACAGACAGCCCTGATGACCAGACAGACAGCCCTGATGACCAGACAGACAGCTCTGACGACAAGACACAGCCCTGACGACCAGACAGACAGTCACGGGTCGCTCACTTGTCACGGGTCTGCTGCTAGCTACCGTTCATTAAATAGCTGTTATGTGGCGACATTTACCTGGAGTAAGCCAACCTTTGAAACGAAAACCCACAAACGAAAAGGAGGACGAATCACATTTAAAAAAAAAAAGAAGTTTTGTGAGAAATGGAGCTTTTGAGATAAAGGAGTTTCAAAAGGCTGGCTACAGTGTGATGTAGAGGCTGTGGTGATGAGTTGTTCTGTGTGTCGCCAGTATGCTAAAGATAAAAAGCAGAAACAACTGATTTTGTCATCGGAAATAAAACGATGAAGCTCCGGAGAACATTCGTGACCACGAACACAGCAAGTGTCACATTGCCTGCGTGTCTCTGTGTCCCGGGCTCAAATCGGAGCCTCTCCTCTTGACACCCTCTGTGACGGCGCTGATGTAAATGTCAGAGCAAGACCAGCGCGAAGATGAAGATACCGCTTAGGACTGTACATGCCATTGGCAAGAAGGCGAAACCACTTTCTGACTTGGAGTGGATGTATATGTTCTTGGTCTTGTAGCTAGACTAGTACTTTTGAGGCTAGTTTTTTTCAAAGTCTATTTAGCAGTCGTGGTCCAGGATTGTAGGTTATTTCTCAGCTCTTGATAAGCTTTGGTTCACCTCAAAATAGTGTATAAATACCGTACAATTATAGGCCTACTGATGCCGACATGGATCTCCATGCTGTCCTATGGCTCTGTAACATCCTATTTTTAATGTTTGTCTCCAGATGCTGTTTACATTTTAAAGCATTGTGGACACAATTGACTTTACCTGCCTTATAGTGTTGATCCTTAAGTAAACAAAGGGTAGAAAGCTAATTTGGCACAATTAATTGCCAGCTATATTGGATAACATGATTGTATGTTAAATTATTATTGAATTCATTTTAATGTTTGATTTTTTGCAGTTTGGATTAAAAAATGTTTTTTTTTAAAAAGGAATCGCTGTGGGCTCAACATATAGAAATGAGAAGCAGGCCAAAAAGTGTATGCACCATATTGTAAAGGTGGAGAGAAACAACAGAGAGAATCTGGGAAAAACACCCCACATCT
Source organism: Salvelinus namaycush (assembly GCF_016432855.1). NCBI lineage: Eukaryota > Metazoa > Chordata > Actinopteri > Salmoniformes > Salmonidae > Salvelinus > Salvelinus namaycush. The sequence goes on from NC_052321.1 coordinate 3,526,280, forward strand.
CTCCATCATGACAGATGGCTCCACAGACAGTTCTGTGAAAGAGGAGATAGTTTATGTCAGATTCTGTCACAAGGGCAAGATCGGAGTCGAAGTTTGAGAAGGCATCAAGTCAGTTGGAGAAAGGCAGACGTGGCACACATAACCAACACCATCAGTGCCATCATGGAGGGAGTGTGTGATGAGTGGGGGAGCAAGTCGGTCGCTCTGGGAACAGATGGAGCTGCTGTGATGACCGGAGCCAAGAATGGTGTGGTCAGCCGGCTGAAGGAGGAACAGGGCCTACATCATCGGCATCCACTGTATGGCACACCGCCTTCAACTGACCTGTTCTGATGCCATCCCGTCCAACGTGATGTTTCAGAAAGTAGAAGACATCCTCAGTGGGTTCTACACCTTCTACCAGTCCACTGAACAGGGAAAACCTGGTAAACAGCTTCCATCTACCACACCAGTCCACTGAACAGGGCAAACCTGGTAAACAGCTTCCATCTACCACACCAGTCCACTGAACAGGGCAAACCTGGTAAACAGCTTCCATCTACCACACCAGTCCACTGAACAGGGCAAACCTGGTAAACAGCTTCCAGGCTCTTGGGCACACACCACTAGTGCCCACTAGAATTTGGCGGGACCCGATGGGTAGGACACCTATTGCGTACACTGGCTCACTTCCTGCGAGGTTACCAGGGGCTTGTCCAGCACCTGGAACAGGTAGTGTCTCTAGATTGCTATGCTAAGTACTCCAAAAGTCATCATCAATATGTAATGTCCAGTAAACAACAACAAATACGGTTACAAATCGGTAACATCATGTTTCAATGCTTTATGCACTGATAAAATGTGGCATATCTAATATAGTTTTTTTTGGGGGGACAACAATTCATTGTCTATTTGTATGTCTTTGTTCTTGATGTATTTCAGATTCAATCTGCTGATGCCCAAAATGTCTGAGGTGTCCAGCAGGCCAAGGCCAGGAAATACTACAGTACTACGAGAGAGGCTGTTGTTCTCCGCTTCTGTGGCTTCCTGCATGACACACTAACACACCTGAGCAACCTGTCTGCCTGTCTGCAGAGGTCCACCATCACCATAGCAGAAGCCCACAGCTCCTTGTTCTCAACACAGGCAGTACTTAAGAAGTAAAAAAACCAAAAAAAAACGGGTATGTTTATTTAAGCTGCAATAAGAAATAGTTACCTTAAGAGAATTAAGAGAAAGGATTATGTCAATAAGAGAGGGAGAGAGAGTGTGAGTGAGTGTTGTAAAGGAAAGTTCTGAACAGATGGTTAAAATGCGCCTTTTTCATCATCATCAGAGAAGGGCCCATGATGAAGGCCACAATGGCCAATAGATATGAGGGAATTTCCCTGACAAGAGGTGACAGCAAGACCCTCGTCTTACTCACATCGGCTGCGGAGAGCATGATCACACTCTCTTCCGGAACAGCTGGTGCTCTTGTGCATGTTTCAGTGTTACAGCTGGTGCTCTTGTGCATGTTTCAGTGTTATTTGCCTCGAAGCGAGCATAGAAGTAGTTTAGCTCGTCTGGTAGGCTTGTGTCACTGGGCAGCTCTCGGCTGTGCTTCCCTTTGTAGTCTGTACTGGTTTACAAGCCCTGCCACATCTGACGAGCGTCAGAGCTGGTGTAGTACGATTCGATCTTAATCCTGTATTGATGCTTTGCCTGTTTGATGGTTCGTCGGAGGGCATAGCAGGATTTCTTATAAGCTTCCGGGTTAGAGTCCTGCTCCTTGAAAGTGGCAGCTCTAGCCTTTAGCTCAGTGCGGATGTTGCCTGTAATCCATGGCTTCTGGTTGGGATATGTACGTACAGTCACTGTGGGGACGACGTCATCGACAACGTTATTGATGAAGCCAATGACTGATGTGGTGTACTCAATTCCATCGGAGGAATCCCAGAACATATTCCATTCTGTGCTAGCAAAACAGTCCTGTAGCTTAGCATCTGCTTCATCTGACCACTTTTTTTAATGATCGAGTCACTGGCACTTCCTGCTTGAATTTTTTGCTTGTAAGCAGGAATCAGGAGGATAGAATTATGGTCAGATTTGCCAAATGGAGGGTGAGGGAGAGCTTTGTATGCATCTCTGTGTGTGGAGTAAAGGTGGTCCAGAGTTTTCCCTCTGGTTGCACATTTAACATGCCTCTGGGTGAGCAGTTTCCTGTTTGCTTATGGTGGAATACAGCTCATTGAGTGCGGTTTTAGTGCCAGCGTCAGTCTGTGGAGGTATGTAGACAGCTACGAAAAATACAGATAAACTCTCTAGCTAGATAGTGTGGTCTACAGCTTATCATGAGACACTCTACCTCAGGCGAGCAAAACCTCGAGACTTCCTTAGATATTGTCCACCAGCTGTTATTTACAAAAATACAGTCCACCGCCCCTTGTCTTACCAGACGCCGCTGTTCTATCCTGCCGATACAGCGTATAACCAGCCAGCTGTATGTTGATAATGTCGTCGTTCAGCCACGACTCCGTGAAACATAAGATGTTACAGTTTTGAATGTCCCGTTGGTAGTTTTTCTCCACCTTCTCTTCACGCAAATGACGGGGATCTGAGGCTGTTCCCGGGAAAGCAGTATATCATTCACGTTGGACTCATTCAAGGACAAAAAGGATTCTACCAGTCCGTGGTGAGTAATCACAGCTCTGATGTCCAGAAGTTATTTTCGGTCATAAGAGACGGTATCAGCAACATTATGTACAAAATAAGTTTAAAAAAATAAGTTACAAACAACGCAAAGAAACGAAAAAAAAAAAAAAACACAATTGGTTAGGAAAACGTAAAACGTCAGCCTTGTTCTCCGGCGCCATCTTGAAAAAGTGATGAATACAACCCAGATCTGTGTGTGCAAGTGAGGTGAACCTTATTCTTACCTGGAAGTATAGTCCTACAGTAGGCCGGGCCATCCGGTACCGTGTGTGTGTTACCTGGAAGTATAGTCCTACAGTAGGCCGGGCCATCCGGTACCGTGTGTGTGTTACCTGGAAGTATAGTCCTACAGTAGGCCGGGCCATCCGGTACCGTGTGTGTGTGTGTGTTTTACCTGGAAGTATAGTCCTACAGTAGGCCGGGCCATCCGGTACTGTGTGTGTGTGTGTGTGTTTTACCTGGAAGTATAGTCCTACAGTAGGCCGGGCCATCCGGTACCATGTGTGTGTGTGTGTGTGTGTGTGTGTGTGTGTGTGTGTTACCTGGAAGTATAGTCCTACAGTAGGCCGGGCCATCCGGTACCGTGTGTGTGTGTGTGTGTGTGTGTGTGTGTGTGTGTGTGTGTGTTACCTGGAAGTATAGTCCTACAGTAGGCCGGGCCATCCGGTACTGTGTGTGTGTGTGTGTGTTTTACCTGGAAGTATAGTCCTACAGTAGGCCGGGCCATCAGACTGCTGAAGTGCTCGTGGAACTGTCTGGACAGGATGTCCTGCGACAGGGTCTCGTACGGATCAAACGCCTGCTCCTAGAGTTGAAAGAGACAGTTAACGGAAGAGTTATAAAAGCAGACTACTATGTCTTACTGGGGGGGGGGGGGGGTGGTGGTACATAGAAGGCATACAATCAACTGAAGGCCTTCTAGCAGAGATGTGCAAGACAGCCTGGTAAAAACTATTTAAAAAATTTTTTTTTACATGAAGACTTCATAGGGCTTTGGGATCAGTTATGACAGAATAGAGGTAAAGGACTGTGTTACTGGGCCGTAAGGTTTCTGACAGGACATAGGGGACGTGTGTGGATCATATTATACATCTCTCTCTGCCTCGAAGTCTCTGCCCACTAAAGGACGAGAACTCCTGTCAGCAGCAGGCGGAGGTGTGTGTGTGTGTGTGTGTGTGTGTGTGTGTGTGTGTGTGTGTGTGTGTGTGTGTGTGTGTGTGTGTGTGTGTGTGTGTCAGATGTAAGTTTGAGTTTAGGTGTGTGTGTGTGTGTGTGTGTGTGTGTGTGTGTGTGTGTGTGTGTGTGTGTGTGTGTGTGTGTATCTATGTCCTACCTCTGCCAGGTCCTCGAAGCAGCTGCCCACCAGAGGATGAGGACTACCGTCAGCGGTCATCTCCACTGCATCTTCGATCAGGCCCAGCAGCTTGACCGTCAACTCATGGATGTCCAAGATATTACTGAAAATCACCTCCACATCCTGCAAGGAGAGAAGGAGAGATGTGACTTACAAGGGGAGCAATACTTCACCTTCACATTTCACACATTTTAGTCATTAAACAGATTTGATTAATTTTAGTCCTTTAGGAGAGTTGATTCATTTTAGTCCTTTAGGAGAGTTGATTCATTTTAGTCCTTTAGCAGATTTGATTCATTTTAGTCCTTTAGCAGATTTGATTCATTTTAGTCCTTTAGGAGAGTTGATTCATTTTAGTCCTTTAGCAGATTTGATTCATTTTAGTCCTTTAGCAGATTTGATTCATTTTAGTCCTTTAGGAGAGTTGATTCATTTTAGTCCTTTAGCAGAGTTGATTCATTTTAGTCCTTTAGCAGATTTGATTCATTTTAGTCCTTTAGCAGATTTGATTCATTTTAGTCCTTTAGGAGAGTTGATTCATTTTAGTCCTTTAGCAGATGCTTTAATTCAGAGCGATTTACAACACGTCTTCAGTGACACAAACCATCCCAATGTCAGTTGAACATGGAAACAATCTACTATGGAACCACTGGTCCCAGATCTGTTTGTGTCAAGCAATGACAAAGACCAATGTAGTTGAAAAGACAGCACAACCAGATCTGGGACCAGGCTACTATTAAAAACCAATGCCTTGTTCATTCCTGTACTGTTAGTGTATAATCATCTTTCTTCTAGGGCTGTCAAACGATTCAATGTTTTAATCGAACTAAAATCGCAGGATTTGTTGTGATTCATTGCAAAATTAGCTAGGTAAATTAATAAAAGCACACTTTATTTTAACCTCAATGTCAAACTGTTGTCTTTAATGTGTATAGATTTATGTATTTGGGATTTTGAACGCATCCAGATTAATGACGATAACAAAACTAAAACAAATTGTGAAGAGGAGAAGAGCACAACCACCGTGACACTACTTCAGTGGCCAGAGAACCAAGGAAGAGGGAGGGGCCAATCACGACAAGCTCCCAGCTGGGGTCGTCCTTCCTTTCTTTTGCTCACCTCACACCTCTAGTCTACATCACAAAGCTCCTCCCCATCACAAAGCTCCTCCCCATCACAAAGCTCCTCCCCATCACAAAGCTCCTCCCCATCAGCTCTGGGGCGGCCAGTTTAACCAATTGGGAGGTTAGATTAATCACGATTCACCATCTGGCAGTCTGACGGACGAATCTGGGTTCGGCGGATGCCAGGAGAACGCTACCTGTTCCAATGTATAGTGCCAACTGTAAAGTTTGGTGGAGGAGGAATAATGATCTGGGGATGTTTTTCATGGTTCGGGCCCCTTAGTTCCAGTGAAGGGAAATCTTAACGCTACAGCATACAATGACATTCTAGAAGATTCTGTGCTTCCAACTTTTTGGCAACAGTTTAGGGAAGTCCTTTTCCTGTTTCAGCATGACAATGTCCCTGTGCACATAGCGAGGTCCATACAGAAATGGTTTGTTGAGATCAGTGTGAAAGATTTGCCTGGCCTGCACAGAACCCTGACCTCAAACTCATCGAACACCTTTGGGATGAATAGGAACCAGGCCTAATCGCCCAACATCAGTACCCGACCTCACTAATGCTCTTGTTGCTGAATGGAAGCAAGTCCCCCGCAGCAATGTTCCAACATCTAGTGGAAAGCCTTCCCAGAAGAGTGGAAGCTGTTATAGCAGCAAAGGGGGAACCAACTCCATATTAATGCCCATGATTTTGGAATGAGATGTTCGACAAACAGGTGTCCACATACACTACATGACCAAAAGTATGTTTTCTCCGATGTGTTTCAAAAACAAGGACATTTCTAAGTGACCCCAAACTTTTGAACTGTAGTGTATATATATATATATATATATATTTTTTGTTTGGGTGTGAGTACTACTTTACTGTATTTGTCCTTGGGATATCGCCTTTCAACAGTAAAAGTAAAAAAATCGCCACCAAACCCCAATACCGCCGTGTCTGTCGCCACCAAACCCCAACACCGCCGTGTCTGTCGCCACCAAACCCCAATACTACCAGCCACCGTGTCTGTCACCACCAAACCCCAATACCACCGTGTCTGTCACCACCAAACCCCAATACCACCGTGTCTGTCGCCACCAAACCCCAATACCACCGTGTCTGTCGCCACCAAACCCCAATACCACCGTGTCTGTCGCCACCAAACCCCAATACCACCGTGTCTGTCTCCACCAAACCCCAATACCACCGTGTCTGTCTCCACCAAACCCCAATACTACCGTGTCTGTCGCCACCAAACCCCAATACCACCAGCCACCGTGTCTGTCGCCACCAAACCCCAATACCACCGTGTCTGTCGCCACCAAACCCCAATACCACCGTGTCTGTCGCCACCAAACCCCAATACCACCGTGTCTGTCGCCACCAAACCCCAATACCGCCGTGTCTGTCGCCACCAAACCCCAATACCGCCGTGTCTGTCGCCACCAAACCCCAATACCACCGTGTCTGTCGCCACCAAACCCCAATACCACCGTGTCTGTCGCCACCAAACCCCAATACCACCGTGTCTGTCGCCACCAAACCCCAATACCACCGTGTCTGTCGCCACCAAACCCCAATACCGCCGTGTCTGTCGCCACCAAACCCCAATACCGCCGTGTCTGTCGCCACCAAACCCCAATACCACCAGCCACCGTGTCTGTCGCCACCAAACCCCAATACCACCGTGTCTGTCGCCACCAAACCCCAATACCACCGTGTCTGTCGCCACCAAACCCCAATACCACCGTGTCTGTCGCCACCAAACCCCAATACCACCGTGTCTGTCGCCACCAAACCCCAATACCGCCGTGTCTGTCGCCACCAAACCCCAATACCACCGTGTCTGTCGCCACCAAACCCCAATACCACCGTGTCTGTCGCCACCAAACCCCAATACCACCGTGTCTGTCGCCACCAAACCCCAATACCACCGTGTCTGTCGCCACCAAACCCCAATACCACCGTGTCTGTCGCCACCAAACCCCAATACCACCGTGTCTGTCGCCACCAAACCCCAATACCGCCGTGTCTGTCGCCACCAAACCCCAACACCGCCGTGTCTGTCGCCACCAAACCCCAACACCGCCGTGTCTGTCGCCACCAAACCCCAATACTACCAGCCACCGTGTCTGTCACCACCAAACCCCAATACCACCGTGTCTGTCGCCACCAAACCCCAATACCGCCGTGTCTGTCGCCACCAAACCCCAATACCACCGTGTCTGTCGCCACCAAACCCCAACACCACCGTGTCTGTCGCCACCAAACCCCAATACCACCGTGTCTGTCGCCACCAAACCCCAATACTACCGTGTCTGTCGCCATGTTGGCTTATGAAGTCAGCCAGAGAGTTTTCCCAGCACACTACAACTGCAGAGCAGATGAGATAGAACTGAACAGCTGTAGTCAGCTAACTAATGGTCAGTTACAGATTTTGTTTTTTCCATTTATGTTTTGAGGTTGGACTTTAGCGCGTATAGCTCGTTAGTATGTAGGGCGCTTCGATTGGTGTCACCTCGTTAGTCAGTATGTATTACAGCTGTGCCGGTTGCCATCTCGTTAGTGGGAAGGTGTTTCACCTGTGCTGGCCCAGGTGCTATTTAAGAGCAGCTGGCCCAGTACTCCAGGGGTCTTGATATCTGTGGAGGGTCAACACCTTTAGTTGTCTTGATATCTGTGGAGGGTCAACACCTTTAGTTGTCTTGATATCTGTGGAGGGTCAACACCTTTAGTTGTCTTGATATCTGTGGAGGGTCAACACCTTTAGTTGTCTCTCACTATTTTGATTTCTGGACAAACAATCCTTTATCTGATCTTCCCTGTTTCTGTTTTGCTCCACCTTTTTAGTTGATTTCCTGTCTTTAAGTTTGGTGTTTGGTTTTTCTTTTGTTTACTTCTTCTTGGGCAGATTTAGTGGGCGCTCAGGGTGGGTGTCATTTAGGTCCCAGTTGGTGTTGCTAGTCAACTTTCAGTGGACACCCCCCATGAGTGTCTTTCAGTGGACACCCCCCATGAGTGTCTTTGGGAACCCCTCCTAAAAAATAACACCGGTTCCATTTTGGTTGTCTTTGTTACTTCCCTCTTCTGTTTGAGCGACATTATTTGGTTTTGTTGCTGGGGAACGTAACATGGTCTTACACTGCAAATGGCTGCTTTGCTATGTGGTCAAACAAGCTGTTTGGTAAGCTGTTTGGTAAGCTGTTTGGTAAGCTGTTTGGTAAGCTGTTTGGTAAGCTGTTTGGTAAGCTGTTTGGTAAGCTGTTTGGTAAACTGTTTGGTAAGCTGTTTGGTAAGCTGTTTGTAAGCTGTTGGTGAGCTGTCTGCTGTGTTATGTTGGCTACTGTGTAAGATGACTGCCGTTTTATAAACTGTTCATAAAAGGTGTTCATAACCTGTATTTACTGTTCTCACCTGAGGTGTGAAGATCTTGTTGTTGAACAGGAAGTGATGGCGGAACACCTTGATGATGAGGTCGAGCTCCCGGAGGTACTGGCGCTCCTCTGCGATCTCCAGGCGCACCAGGTCGTCGTAGGTCAGCTCCCCGGACGACGACGGCTCCTCTGTACACTGAGACACAAGACCGATGTCCTCGTCCTGGTCAAACATGTCCATTAGGACCTGAGACAGAGACATCAGGTCAAACATGTCCATTAGGACCTGCAACAGAGACATCAGGTCAAACACGCCCATAAACATCTACACTGAGACACAAGACCGATGTCCTCGTCCTGGTCAAACATGTCCATTAGGACCTGAGACAGAGACATCAGGTCAAACATGTCCATTAGGACCTGAGACAGAGACATCATTGGTCAAACACGCCCATAAACATCTACACTGAGACACCAGACCGATGTCCTCGTCCTGGTCAAACATGTCCATTAGGACCTGAGACAGACATCATTGGTCAAACACGCCCATAAACATCTACACTGAGACAGGTTACCAAGTCAACCAGGTACAGTTCCGTCAGAAAGTATTCAGACCCCTTTGACTTATTCCACATTTTGTTGTGTTACAGCCTGAATTCAAAATAGATTAAATAAAATCACCCATCACATAATAATCCCATAATGACAAAGCAAATACATGTTTTTAGAAATTGTAGCAGATTTATTGAATATGAAATACAGAAATATCTAATTTCCATAAGAATTCACAACCGAGTCAATACATGTTAGAATCCCCTTTGACAGTGATTACAGCTGTGACTCTTTCTGTGTAAGGTCTCCAAGAGATTCGCGCACCCTGGATTGTGTACAACATTTCAAGCTCAAGTTGGTTGTTGATCATTGCTAGACAGCCATTTTCAAGTTATGCCATAGATGTTCAAGCCGATTTAAGTCAAATCTGTATCTAGGCCACTCAGGAACATTCTTGGTAAGCAAATCCAGTGTATATTTGGCCTGGTGTTTTAGCTCATTGTCCTGCTGAACGGTGACTTTCCCAATATCTGTTGGAAAGCAGACAACCAGGTTTTCCTCAAGGTTTTTGCCTGTGCTTAGTTCTATTCCTTTTCTTTTATCCTAAAAAACTCCCTAGTCCTTGTCGATGACAAGCATACCCATAACATGATGCAGCCACCACTATGCTTGAAAATATGCAGAGTGGAACTCAGTGATGCGCTGTGTTGGAGTTACATAACGCTTTGTATTCAGGACAAAGATATTTCTTTGCCACATTTTTTTTGCAGTTTTACTTTAGTGCCTTGTTGGCACTAAATACTGTAGTTGTATTCTGTACAGGCTTCCTTCTTTTCACTCGGTCATTTAGGTTAGTATTGTAGAGTAAACTACAGTGTTGTTGAGCCATCACCAGTTTTCTCCTATCGCAGCCATTGAACTCTGTTTAAGCTGTTTTAAGAAGTCCCCATTGGTCTCATGGTGAAATCACTGATCGGTTTCCTTCCTCTCCGGCAACAGAGTTAGAAAGGAGGCCTGTATCTTGGTAGTGACTGGGTGTAATCAATAACTTCACCATGCTCAAAGGGATATCAACGTTTGCTTCTTTTATTTTTTTTTACCCATCAACCAATAGGTGTCCTTCTTTGCGAGGCAGTGGAAAACCTCCCTGGTCTTTGTGGTTGAATATGTGTTTGAAATTCACTACTCGACTGAGGGACCTTACAATTATCTGTATGTGTGAGGTACAGAGATGAGGTAGTCATTCAGAAATCATGTTAAATGCCATTATTGAATACAGAGGGAGTCCATGCAACTTATTATGTGACTTGTTATGCACAGTTTTACTCCTGAACGTATTTAGGTTTGTTATAACAAAGGGGTTGAATACATTTCAGCTGTTCGGCTTGAATTAATTTGTAAACATTTCTAAAAACATAATTCCACTTTTACATTATTAGGGTATTGTGTGTCGGCCAGTGAAACAAACTCTAAATTTAATCCATTTTAAATTCAGGCTGTAACCCAACATTTGGAAAAAGCCAAGGGGTGTGAATACCTTCAAAATATTTACCTACTTTGGAGTGGATTGGCATTGAGGGGTGACTCTGAGACATACAATGGCACACAGAGACAGACAGACAGCGGGTATAGGTTTCCTACCTTGAGGGGTGACTCTGAGACATACAATGACACACAGAAGACAGACGGACACAGAGACAGACGGACACACGGACAGCGGTATAGGTTTCCTACCTTGTCTGCACACATGGACACCTTGATGTCTTGCTGGCTGATCTCATAGTGTCTGATGTTACCAACGTAGTTTCCTGCTAGCTTCAAGATGTCAGCCGATATGTACTCTAGCACCGCCACGATGTAGAGGCAGACGTGGTAGTCTATCTTGTAACCCAGGACCTCCTGTTGACGGGACAAACAGCAGGGGAAGAGGCATAAGGTATAAGGAATACAGTCGTAAAATCACAGAAAATGTCCCCAAATTCTTAGGCTTTCCAGAAATCCTGGTTGGAAGATTCCAGAAATCCTGGTTGGAAGATTCCAGAAATCCTGGTTGGAGGATTCCAGAGATCCTGGTTGGAGGATTCCAGAGATCCTGGTTGGAGGATTCCAGAGATCCTGGTTGGAGGATTCCAGAAATCCTGGTTGGAGGATTCCAGAGATCCTGGTTGGAGGATTCCAGAAATCCTGGTTGGAGGATTCCAGAGATCCTGGTTGGAGGATTCCAGAGATCCTGGTTGGAGGATTCCAGAGATCCTGGTTGGAAGATTCCAGAAATCCTGGTTGGAGGATTCCAGAAATCCTGGTTGGAAGATTCCAGAAATCCTGGTTGGAGGATTCCAGAGATCCTGGTTGGAAGATTCCAGAAATCCTGGTTGGAGGATTCCAGAGATCCTGGTTGGAGGATTCCAGAAATCAGGAGGAAATAAACGAGGACAGAACCCTCCAACCAGGATGTATTAAATGAGGGCCTGAATAAGGACAGGTGATCATTGCAGGAGGAAGGTAAATCATCTTGACTGGGCTAAGACCTGTACCTTGAGTAGGGGGTGTGTATCCATCTACCACAGTACCTTGAGTAGGGGGTGTATCTTATCGACGGGGAGCAGTAGAGGGTTCCTCCTCTTCCTCTTCTCGATGGCCGACTGGGCGTCAGCTATGGCCCATTTATCTATGGGGTGGGGGAAGGTCTTCTGGACCCGCTCCTGATTGGACAGAGGGAGAGGAAGCACAAATACTTGTAAAATCAGATGTTTTCTTACATTTGGAAGTAGTGTTTAATCAAACTTCATGGTATTAGATGAAACATTATCCATGCTGACAGACACTGGCTGAAAACCCATCAATTGTGGTGTTGAAAGGACCTACGAGCACCAACATGTAAAAGGACCCACGAGCACCAACATGGTAAAGGACCCACGAGCACCAACATGTTAAAGGACCCACGAGCACCAACATGGTAAAGGATCCACGAGCACCAACATGGTAAAGGACCCACGAGCACCAACATGTTAAAGGACCCAAGAGCACCAACATGTTAAAGGACCCACGAGCACCAACATGGTAAAGGATCCACGAGCACCAACATGTTAAAGGACCTACGAGCACCAACATGTTAAAGGACCCACGAGCACCAACATGTTAAAGGACCCACGAGCACCAACATGGTAAAGGACCCACGAGCACCAACATGTAAAAGGACCTACGAGCACCAACATGGTAAAGGACCCACGAGCACCAACATGGTAAAGGACCCACGAGCACCAACATGTTAAAGGACCCACGAGCACCAACATGTAAAAGGACCCACGAGCACCAACATGTTAAAGGACCCACGAGCACCAACATGTAAAAGGATCCACGAGCACCAACATGTTAAAGGATCCACGAGCACCAACATGTAAAAGGACCAACATGTAAAAGGACCCACGAGCACCAACATGTTAAAGGATCCACGAGCACCAACATGTTAAAGGATCCACGAGCACCAACATGTTAAAGGATCCACGAGCACCAACATGTAAAAGGACCCACGAGCACCAACATGGTAAAGGACCCACGAGCACCAACATGTAAAAGGACCCACGAGCACCAACATGTAAAAGGACCCACGAGCACCAACATGTTAAAGGACCCACGAGCACCAACATGTTAAAGGACCCACGAGCACCAACATGTTAAAGGACCCACGAGCACCAACAAGTTAAAGGATCCACGAGCACCAACATGTAAAAGGACCAACATGTAAAAGGACCCACGAGCACCAACATGTAAAAGGATCCACGAGCACCAACATGTAAAAGGACCCACGAGCACCAACATGGTAAAGGACCCACGAGCACCAACATGGTAAAGGACCCACGAGCACCAACATGTAAAAGGACCACGAGCACCAACATGTAAAAGGACCTACGAGCACCAACATGTTAAAGGACCCACGAGCACCAACATGTAAAAGGACCTACGAGCACCAACATGTAAAAGGACCTACGAGCACCAACATGTAAAAGGACCCACGAGCACCAACATGGTAAAGGACCCACGAGCACCAACATGTAAAAGGACCCACGAGCACCAACATGTTAAAGGACCCACGAGCACCAACATGTTAAAGGACCCACGAGCACCAACATGTTAAAGGACCCACGAGCACCAACATGGTAAAGGATCTACGAGCACCAACATGGTAAAGGATCTACGAGCACCAACATGGTAAAGGACCCACGAGCACCAACATGGTAAAGGATCTACGAGCACCAACATGTTAAAGGACCCACGAGCACCAACATGTTAAAGGACCCACGAGCACCAACATGTAAAAGGACCCACGAGCACCAACATGTTAAAGGACCCACGAGCACCAATATGTAAAAGTACCTACGAGCACCAACATGGTAAAGGACCCACGAGCACCAACATGTAAAAGGACCCACGAGCACCAACATGTAAAAGGACCCACGAGCACCAACATGTTAAAGGACCCACGAGCACCAACATGGTAAAGGACCCACGAGCACCAACATGGTAAAGGACCCACGAGCACCAACATGGTAAAGGACCCACGAGCACCAACATGGTAAAGGACCCACGAGCACCAACATGTTAAAGGACCCACGAGCACCAACATGTTAAAGGACCCACGAGCACCAACATGTAAAAGGACCAACATGTTAAAGGACCCACGAGCACCAACATGTTAAAGGACCCACGAGCACCAACATGGTAAAGGACCCACGAGCACCAACATGTAAAAGGACCCACGAGCACCAACATGTTAAAGGACCCACGAGCACCAACATGTTAAAGGACCCACGAGCACCAACATGGTAAAGGACCAACGAGCACCAACATGGTAAAGGACCCACGAGCACCAACATGTAAAAGGACCCACGAGCACCAACATGTTAAAGGACCCACGAGCACCAACATGTTAAAGGACCTACGAGCACCAACATGGTAAAGGACCCACGAGCACCAACATGTTAAAGGACCCACGAGCACCAACATGGTAAAGGACCCACGAGCACCAACATGGTAAAGGACCCACGAGCACCAACATGTTAAAGGACCCACGAGCACCAACATGTTAAAGGACCCACGAGCACCAACATGTTAAAGGACCCACGAGCACCAACATGTTAAAGGACCCACGAGCACCAACATGGTAAAGGATCTACGAGCACCAACATGGTAAAGGATCTACGAGCACCAACATGGTAAAGGACCCACGAGCACCAACATGTTAAAGGACCCACGAGCACCAACATGTTAAAGGACCACGAGCACCAACATGGTAAAGGACCCACGAGCACCAACATGTTAAAGGACCCACATGGTAAAGGACCCACGAGCACCAACATGTTAAAGGACCCACGAGCACCAACATGGTAAAGGACCAACATGGTAAAGGACCCACGAGCACCAACATGTTAAAGGACCACGAGCACCAACATGTTAAAGGACCCACGAGCACCAACATGTTAAAGGACCACGAGCACCAACATGTTAAAGGACCCACGAGCACCAACATGTAAAGTTAATAGGAGGATATTAAATTAGGTGTCAAAGTAAAGGTATTATGTGGAATGAAGACAGAGATACATTTTCAACCATTTACCATCTTAAAAATGATGCATAAAGTAAAATGCTTTGATTTCTGGGTAAACGGACGGAAAATGGGTCTCAAAAGGTTTCATAAATACATCAAAACAATGACGTAAAGACCCCTAATATCAACACTTATTTTTCGTTTCGGAGAAGAAATATTTAAGAAATATTGCCTTGTGCCTTATAATTCAGTTACTAAAAACCCACATATTTTTAAAAGGTGCAATATGCAGAATTCGCTCTGCCATTTCCTGGTTTCTAAAATTCTAATAGTTCGCCAAATTTCAGTTTATGTGACAAAATAAGCAAGTGTAGAGAATCATTGTATCATGTAAACCCGCTGTGAAATATATTTTCAATAAACCACTTTTTTTTCTTTTTTCAGCTGTTTAAAACTGGTGCACAAAACCGAAAGTAAAAGATGCTTAAAACGAAACGTAAGAACAGGAAGCATAGAAATAGGACATATAGAACAGATCTACCGCTTCTTAGACTGGCTTTCAATGAGTGACATAATTCTGCTTTATGATATTTTCACATTTCTCTCCCTCATGAGGGAGGGAGGATAATGAAAGTTCACAGAAGTAATTCTTGTAATAAAACGTTTAATTCCGTTACCAAATTGGTTACGCAATTACCAAAGAAATCTGTAACGGATTACTGCAACTGGCTACTGAGAAATCATAACAGTCACAAACCACAGTTGGGTCACTTTCTACCGTCCTCCCTTCCACTGAGTCTGGGCAACCTCTCTCTCTCTCTCTCTCTCTCTCTCTCTCTCTGGCTCTCTCTCTCTCTCTGCCTCTCTCTGCCTCTCTCTCTCTCTGCCTCTCTCTCTCTGCCTCTCTCTCTCTGCCTCTCCCCCTCTCTGCCTCTCCCCCTCTCTGCCTCTCCCCCTCTCTGCCTCTCCCCCTCTCTGCCTCTCCCCCTCTGCCTCTCCCCCTCTGTCTCTCTCCCTCTGCCTCTCCCTCTGCCTCTCCCTCTGCCTCTCCCCCTCTGCCGCTCTCTCTCTGCCTCTCCCCCTCTGCCGCTCTCTCTCTGCCTCTCCCCCTCTGCCGCTCTCTCTCTGCCGCTCCCTCTCTGCCTCTCCCCCTCTGCCGCTCCCTCTCTGCCGCTCTCTCTCCCCCTCTGCCCCTCTCTCTCCCCCTCTGCCCCTCTCTCTCCCCCTCTCCCCCTCTCTCTCCCCCTCTCCCCCTCTCTCTCTGCCTCTCTCTCTCTCTCTGCCTCTCTCTCTCTCTCTGCCTCTCCCCCTCTGCCTCTCTCTCTGCCGCTCTCTCTCTGCCGCTCTCTCTCTGCCGCTCTCTCTCTGCCGCTCCCCCTCTGCCGCTCCCCCCTCTGCCTCTGCCGCTCTCTCTCCCCCTCTGCCGCTCTCTCTCCCCCTCTGCCGCTCTCTCTCCCCCTCTGCCGCTCTCTCTCCCCCTCTGCCGCTCTCTCTCCCCCTCTGCCCCTGCCTCTCCCTCTGCCTCTCCCTCTGCCTCTCCCCCTCTGCCGCTCTCTCTCTGCCTCTCCCCCTCTGCCGCTCTCTCTCTGCCTCTCCCCCTCTGCCGCTCTCTCTCTGCCGCTCCCTCTCTGCCGCTCCCTCTCTGCCTCTCCCTCTCTGCCTCTCCCCCTCTGCCGCTCTCTCTCCCCCTCTCCCCCTCTCTCTCCCCCTCTGCCGCTCTCTCTCCGCCTCTCCCCCTCTCTCTCTGCCTCTCCCCCTCTCTCTCTGCCTCTCCCCCTCTGCCGCTCTCTCTCTGCCGCTCTCTCTCTGCCTCTCTCTCTCTGCCTCTCCCCCTCTGCCTCTCCCCCTCTGCCTCTCCCCCTCTGCCGCTCTCTCTCCCCCTCTGCCGCTCTCTCTCCCCCTCTGCCCCTCTCTCTCCCCCTCTCCCCCTCTCTCTCCCCCTCTCTCTCCGCCTCTCCCCCTCTCTCTCTGCCTCTCCCCCTCTGCCGCTCTCTCTCTGCCGCTCCCCCTCTGCCGCTCCCCCTCTGCCGCTCCCCCTCTGCCGCTCCCCCTCTGCCGCTCTCTCTCTGCCTCTCCCCCTCTGCCTCTCCCCCTCTGCCGCTCCCCCTCTGCCGCTCTCTCTCTCTCTCCCCCTCTGCTCTCTCTCTCTCTCCCCCTCTGCTCTCTCTCTCTCTCTCCCCCTCTGCTCTCTCTCTCTCTCCCCCTCTGCTCTCTCTCTCTCTCCCCCTCTGCCGCTCTCTCTCAGCCTCTCCCCCTCTCTCTCTCTCTCTCTGCCTCTCTCTCTCTCTGCCTCTCTCTCTCTCTGCCTCTCTCTCCCTCTCCGCCTCCCTCTCGCTCTCCGCCTCGCTCTCGCTCTCCGCCTCCCTCTCCGCCTCCCTCTCTCTCTCTCTGCCTCTCTCTCTCTCTCTCTCTGCCTCTCTCTCTCTCTCTCTCTGCCTCTCTCTCTCTCTCTCTCTGCCTCTCCGCCTCCCTCTCCGCCTCCCTCTCCGCCTCGCTCTCCGCCTCGCTCTCCGCCTCCCTCTCGCTCTCCGCCTCGCTCTCCGCCTCCCTCTCTCCAGTTAATGTCCCTTCTCCCAGCTCTTACTGACACCTACCCATGAGCCTCCTCTCTTTCCATTCACTGTAACCAGCACCGTCCGACACCGGACGTCCATGGACGTTGAAAAGTAGTTGAAATTTGGTCAGTCCACCCCGGCCTTGATGTTAATTTGATTTGGACCAAATCTGAACCTATAATAGAAGTATGTTTCACACATCTGGACAGTACCGCTACAGTCCAGTAGAGACCAATACAGAAAAGTAAAGTATAGTACAGTATATTTTATACTATTGTACTCTACTTTACTGTACTCTATTGTACTATGAAACAATTATAGTAAAAAGATTTGGAGCACCTTAAAAGGGATCCGTCCAGATTTTGGTAATTAGGCCCCTTTTCATCTACTTCCCTTAGAGTCAGATGAATTCGTGGATACCATTTTAAATGTCTCCTAGCGGAGCGCGGGTAACTACTAGCGGGGCGCGGGTAACTACTAGCGGGGCGCGGGTAACTACTAGCGGGGCGCGGGTAACTACTAGCGGCGCGCGGGTAACTACTAGCGGGGCGCGGGTAACTACTAGCGGGGCGCGGGTAACTACTAGCGGCGCGCGGGTAACTACTAGCGGCGCGCGGGTAACTACTAGCGGGGCGCGGGTAACTACTAGCGGGACGCGGGTAACTACTAGCGGCGCGCGGGTAACTACTAGCGGGCGCGGGTAACTACTAGCGGGGCGCGGGTAACTACTAGCGGGGCGCGGGTAACTACTAGCGGCGCGCGGGTAACTACTAGCGGGGCGCGGGTAACTACTAGCGGCGCGCGGGTAACTACTAGCGGGGCGCGGGTAACTACTAGCGGGGCGCGGGTAACTACTAGCGGCGCGCGGGTAACTACTAGCGGCGCGCGGGTAACTACTAGCGGGGCGCGGGTAACTACTAGCGGCGCGCGGGTAACTACTAGCGGGGCGCGGGTAACTACTAGCGGGGCGCGGGTAACTACTAGCGGGGCGCGGGTAACTACTAGCGGGGCGCGGGTAACTACTAGCGGGGCGCGGGTAACTACTAGCGGGGCGCGGGTAACTACTAGCGGCGCGCGGGTAACTACTAGCGGCGCGCGGGTAACTACTAGCGGGGCGCGGGTAACTACTAGCGGCGCGCGGGTAACTACTAGCGGGGCGCGGGTAACTACTAGCGGCGCGCGGGTAACTACTAGCGGCGCGCGGGTAACTACTAGCGGGGCGCGGGTAACTACTAGCGGCGCGCGGGTAACTACTAGCGGCGCGTGGGTAAAATCGCCGGGGAGGTCAAGCGGATAAGAAATCACAATTATAATCATTGGAAGGAGAATGAAGTGAAACCACAAGTCCCCATCTCCACCCATATGGATAATTTAGGAAAGGGACCATTTTAGCTAGCTGACTAGCTAGCCACCGGAGGACAACAACAGGCTTCAGTTTTGTTGCACCTGGCCTACTGCCAAGTCATTTGGTCAGGTGCCACAAAGAGGGACATAGGCATAGGCCCTTAAAATGTACAGAGAGCATTAATAACATGCATGTCAATCTCTCCTGGCTCAGAGTAGAGGACAGATTGACTTCATCACTACTTGTATTTGTGAGAGCTATTGACATGTTGAATGCACCGAGCTGTCTGTCTAAACTACTGGCGCACAGCTCAGACACCCATACATACCCCACCAGACATGCCACCAGAGGTCTCTTCACAGTCCCCAAGTCCAGAACAGACTATGGGAGGCACACAGTACTACATAGAGCCATGACTACATGGAACTCTATTCCACAGCAGGTAATTCATGCAGCAGTAAAATCGGATACAAAAAAACTACATAAAACTTTATCTTATGGAACAACGTGGACTGTGAAGAAACACACACACACACACACACACACACACACACACACACACACACACACACACACACACACACACACACACACACACACACACACACACACACACACACACAAAGCCAGCCATAACATGCAGGTAATATTGTTGTATTGTAGATATGTAGTGGTGATATTAAACATGGGGTATTGTAGTGGTGGTATTCAACGTACATTGTAATATTGCTGTCTAGTGGCATTGTACATTTATGATTGTAGATGTGTAGTGGTGTAATAATGTTATATAATGTACTGTTTTATCTTTTTTTTTTGTGTGTGTGTGACGTGTCTTAAACGTGTTTGAAAGAGTGAGAAACCCTGATAAATATAAATTCAGATCTGAACTCGACCCTTCTGTGTTGTACTGAACTGTGATGTTCAAACTCATACAAGTTCTATGATTCGATCAACTTTGAAATCTATGTTTTTCGTTTTGACATACATGTTTAAAAGTGAAGGAAAAACCGGAGTCAAAGTGTAATCCCGTTGCCGTGGAATTGCCCATAACATTACAGCATAGCGATCAGGTATCCTCACCTCCACGTCCTGTACAGAGCGCGGCTGGGCCACACACAGCATGTTGAGCAGCTGCAGGATCAGCTCTTCGATGTGCTGCAGAGCTCCCTCCTTGGCTGACAGGTTGGGGTGCACCTGTAGCTGCACCTGGGAGAGAGACGATGGGGACAAACGTTAGAGACACAGAGGGACGATGGGGACAAACGTTAGAGAGACAGAGGGACGATGGGGACAAACGTTAGAGAGACAGAGGGACGATTGGGACAAACATCAGAGACAGGGAAAAACGTCAGAGACAGAGGGACGATGGGGACAAACGTCAGAGAGACAAACGTCAGAGAGATGCCAGAAAACCTACGGTGGGAATGCAAATAGTTACACATTATGAGTTGGTGTCCAGGGACAGAGATGTGGAGCCTTTTTTCAAGCAGTTTTTCATGAACATGTCATTTTTATTTAGCAGACGTTTTATAAAAACATTAAAAAGCAACATACAGTCACGGCATCGCCTTTCCCCCTAGATATAGATGCGTTTAGAACTGACCCAAGTCACTAGGCTACCTCTCAGATGCATAGTGTCCAAGACAAGTGTTGTGAAATACAGGCTTAGCTAACAACAAACACAACAACAAAATACATGACATCATGGTGCAGTGACGTTAAACCGCCTGCAACAATACTCCAGAGATTAGCCAAAGTGTTTTATTGATACCGTGTTTAGAAGTGAAGCCCCATGCCTCGTGGGCTTGGCCTAGTTCTGACATCCCGCCTTTACTCAACAGATCATGGCGGTGGAAACAGTCAGAAAAGAGGAATGTTTTGGAGAGAGAGCAAGAAGAAGAGAGTAGAAGTGTGTTTTGGAAAGAGGACAGGAGGAGAGAGGAGAGGGGGGAGGCAGAAGAGAGAGAGAAGGAGAGAGAGAGAGAGAGAGAGGGAGAGAGAGAAGGAGAGAGAGAGAGGAGAGAGAGAGAGAAGGAGAGAGAGAGAGAGAGAAGGAGAGAGAGAGAGAGGAGAGAGGAGAGAGAGCGAGCGAGAGCGAGAGAGAGAAGGAGAGAGAGAGAGAGAGGAGAGAGAGAGAGGAGAGAGAGGAAGAGAGGAGAGAGGAGAGAGAGAGAGAGGAGAGAGAAGGAGAGAGAGAGAGGAGAGAGAGAAGGAGAGAGAGAGAGAGAAGGAGAGAGAGAAGGAGAGAGAGAGAGAGAGAAGGAGAGAGAGAGGAGAGAGAGAGAAGGAGAGAGAGAGGAGAGAAGGAGAGAACGAGAGGAGAGAGAAGGAGAGAGAGAGAGAGAGAAGGAGAGAGAGAGGAGAGAGAGAGAAGGAGAGAGAGAGAGAGGAGAGAGAGAAGGAGTGTGATAGATAAAAAGTGTGAAAGACAGTGAGTGAGGGAAAACATTTACTGAGCCATAGATTAAACTAAAATATCTACGGACAAATCCATCGCTTCATCTCTTAGTGACAGTTACAAGGCAGAAATCCTTCTCATTGCTACCACTACTTACTACACGCTAACTGCTAAAACCACCATGGTCACATTTCGCTCATCTGTTTCGATCTGTCAAACCTCCGACTGATGCCGATCATCAACAACAACAAAAAACATTCCGACTAAGTGGAGACTATAAATATGAAACGATCTGCCTGAATGGAAAACCAAAGCAGAAGCTGATGATTCCTTTGAGCTCAGTTTCCACATGACACCATACATCGTTCTGAGTCATCACATAGAAACAGAAACATCCGGGGGTCGTTCCCCTCCTCAGCTTGGCTCCATTCACAAAACCTTACAAATCGTTAGTTTCATCAACTCTACAAAACCATTAGTTTCATCATTAACCCTAGAGGTCGTTAGTTGGTTTCATCATCAACCCTAGAGGTCGTTAGTTGGTTTCATCAACACTAGAGGTCGTTAGTTGGTTTCATCATTAACCCTAGAGGTCGTTAGTTGGTTTCATCATTAACCCTAGAGACCGTTAGTTGGTTTCATCATTAACCCTAGAGGTCGTTAGTTAGTTTCATCATTAACCCGAGAGGTCGTTAGTTGGTTTCATCATTAACCCTAGAGGTCGTTAGTTGGTTTCATCATTAACCCTAGAGGTCGTTAGTTGGTTTCATCATTAACCCGAGAGGTCGTTAGTTGGTTTCATCATTAACCCTAGAGGTCGTTAGTTGGTTTCATCATTAACCCGAGAGGTCGTTAGTTGGTTTCATCATTAACCCTAGAGGTCGTTAGTTGGTTTCATCAACCCTAGAGGTCGTTAGTTGGTTTCATCAACACTAGAGGTCGTTAGTTGGTTTCATCATTAACCCTAGAGGTCGTTAGTTGGTTTCATCATTAACCCTAGAGGTCGTTAGTTGGTTTCATCATTAACCCTAGAGGTCGTTAGTTGGTTTCATCGTTAACCCTAGAGACCGTTAGTTGGTTTCATCATTAACCCTAGAGGTCGTTAGTTGGTTTCATCAACACTAGAGGTCGTTAGTTGGTTTCATCATTAACCCTAGAGGTCGTTAGTTGGTTTCATCAACCCCTAGAGGTCGTTAGTTGGTTTCATCATTAACCCTAGAGGTCGTTAGTTGGTTTCATCATTAACCCTAGAGGTCGTTAGTTGGTTTCATCAACCCTAGAGACCGTTAGTTGGTTTCATCATTAACCCTAGAGGTCGTTAGTTGGTTTCATCATTAACCCTAGAGGTCGTTAGTTGGTTTCATCATTAACCCTAGAGGTCGTTAGTTGGTTTCATCATTAACCCTAGAGGTCGTTAGTTGGTTTCATCAACCCTAGAGGTCGTTAGTTGGTTTCATCAACACTAGAGGTCGTTAGTTGGTTTCATCATTAACCCTAGAGGTCGTTAGTTGGTTTCATCATCAACCCTAGAGGTCGTTAGTTGGTTTCATCATTAACCCTAGAGGTCGTTAGTTGGTTTCATCATTAACCCTAGAGGTCGTTAGTTGGTTTCATCATCAACCCGAGAGGTCGTTAGTTGGTTTCATCATTAACCCTAGAGGTCGTTAGTTGGTTTCATCATTAACCCTAGAGGTCGTTAGTTGGTTTCATCATTAACCCTAGAGGTCGTTAGTTGGTTTCATCAACCCTAGAGGTCGTTAGTTGGTTTCATCAACCCTAGAGACCGTTAGTTGGTTTCATCAACCCTAGAGACCGTTAGTTGGTTTCATCAACCCCTAGAGGTCGTTAGTTGGTTTCATCATTAACCCTAGAGGTCGTTAGTTGGTTTCATCAACCCTAGAGGTCGTTAGTTGGTTTCATCATTAACCCTAGAGGTCGTTAGTTGGTTTCATCATTAACCCTAGAGGTCGTTAGTTGGTTTCATCATTAACCCCTAGAGGTCGTTAGTTGGTTTCATCATTAACCCTAGAGGTCGTTAGTTGGTTTCATCATCAACCCCTAGAGGTCGTTAGTTGGTTTCATCATTAACCCTAGAGGTCGTTAGTTGGTTTCATCAACCCTAGAGGTCGTTAGTTGGTTTCATCATTAACCCTAGAGGTCGTTAGTTGGTTTCATCATTAACCCTAGAGGTCGTTAGTTGGTTTCATCATTAACCCTAGAGGTCGTTAGTTGGTTTCATCAACCCTAGAGGTCGTTAGTTGGTTTCATCAACCCTAGAGGTCGTTAGTTGGTTTCATCATTAACCCTAGAGGTCGTTAGTTGGTTTCATCATTAACCCTAGAGGTCGTTAGTTGGTTTCATCAACCCCTAGAGGTCGTTAGTTGGTTTCATCATTAACCCTAGAGGTCGTTAGTTGGTTTCATTAACCCTAGAGGTCGTTAGTTGGTTTCATCAACCCCTAGAGGTCGTTAGTTGGTTTCATCAACCCTAGAGGTCGTTAGTTGGTTTCATCAACCCTAGAGACCGTTAGTTGGTTTCATCATTAACCCTAGAGGTCGTTAGTTGGTTTCATCATTAACCCTAGAGGTCGTTAGTTGGTTTCATCATTAACCCTAGAGGTCGTTAGTTGGTTTCATTAACCCTAGAGGTCGTTAGTTGGTTTCATCATTAACCCTAGAGGTCGTTAGTTGGTTTCATCATTAACCCTAGAGGTCGTTAGTTGGTTTCATCATTAACCCTAGAGGTCGTTAGTTGGTTTCATCATTAACCCTAGAGGTCGTTAGTTGGTTTCATCATTAACCCTAGAGGTCGTTAGTTGGTTTCATCAACCCCTAGAGGTCGTTAGTTGGTTTCATCATTAACCCTAGAGGTCGTTAGTTGGTTTCATCATTAACCCTAGAGGTCGTTAGTTGGTTTCATCATTAACCCTAGAGGTCGTTAGTTGGTTTCATCATTAACCCTAGAGGTCGTTAGTTGGTTTCATCAACACTAGAGGTCGTTAGTTGGTTTCATCATTAACCCTAGAGGTCGTTAGTTGGTTTCATCAACACTAGAGGTCGTTAGTTGGTTTCATCATTAACCCTAGAGGTCGTTAGTTGGTTTCATCAACCCCTAGAGGTCGTTAGTTGGTTTCATCATTAACCCTAGAGGTCGTTAGTTGGTTTCATCATTAACCCTAGAGGTCGTTAGTTGGTTTCATCAACCCTAGAGGTCGTTAGTTGGTTTCATCAACCCCTAGAGGTCGTTAGTTGGTTTCATCATTAACCCTAGAGGTCGTTAGTTGGTTTCATCATTAACCCTAGAGGTCGTTAGTTGGTTTCATCATTAACCCTAGAGGTCGTTAGTTGGTTTCATCAACCCTAGAGGTCGTTAGTTGTTTTCATTAACCCTAGAGGTCGTTAGTTGGTTTCATCATTAACCCTAGAGGTCGTTAGTTGGTTTCATCATTAACCCTAGAGGTCGTTAGTTGGTTTCATCAACCCTAGAGGTCGTTAGTTGGTTTCATTAACCCTAGAGGTCGTTAGTTGGTTTCATTAACCCTAGAGGTCGTTAGTTGGTTTCATCATTAACCCTAGAGGTCGTTAGTTGGTTTCATCAACCCTAGAGGTCGTTAGTTGGTTTCATCATTAACCCTAGAGGTCGTTAGTTGGTTTCATCATTAACCCTAGAGGTCGTTAGTTGGTTTCATTAACCCGAGAGGCCTTTAGTTGGTTTCATCAACACTAGTTAGTTGGTTTCATCAACACTAGTTAGTTGGTTTCATCAACACTACAAACCATTCGTTTCATCAACCCTAGTTAGTTGGTTTCATCAACCCTACAGACCCTTAGAGAAAACACTTGTTCGTTGATTAAACTATCTGTTAGAGCAGAGGTCACCAACCGGTCCATCTCCAAGGCACTCCTAGTCGATCACCAAACATTTCTGTAAAAAACCCAACGATAAATCCTTCCGTTCCTATTTAGTTTTCTTCGTTTCACGCCGTTGGTGGTAGGTGCACTTGACTCAGCAGCCCTGGCGCCAGGAAGTCAAAGTGTTCCCACGTTGAATCATTTCCTGTGTCTGAAGGTAGAACTCCGCCCATCCGGCAGGCCCAGACACCTATAGCCCTACCACTGGCCAATCAGATAGCTAAAAAAATAATCGTGTCTGCACAGTTTCCTCGAGCCATCGAATGTTAAAAAGAAACCTCGAAAAACACAGCAAAGTTTATACTGTGAGAATTCAAAACCATGACTAGAGACAGACTCAACGAATACAGCAAAATAGCTGCTGTTTTTTGTCGTGAGTTCATGTTTAAAGTTCTTATTTGGCACTAATCAACACATTTGTATAAGTCTTAAAATACACGTACTACAGCACTGCAGCTGCAACGAATGAGTACAGCAAAGTGTTCTTGTAATATAAACAGCACAGAGAGGCAGGGATGCGGGGAGAAGAACCTTGTTAATCAGATGTCATGGGTCATGCGTAAGTACGGGTGATCACATGTAGTAATGAGTAACAGCGCCACCCTCAGGCACTCCAGGGAAGTACATGTACATCTCCCTTTCATAGACTATTTAATTTCCTTCAAAACAAAAACTAAAAAAAAGTTTTCAAATTAGTGTTTCACATTGCAAACAATATGGAAAACAATTATTTAAAAAAAATCTATTATTTTATTTATTTATTATTAATGTATTTTCAAGGTTTTATTTATTATTTTCTTATTTTTTTAACAGCCTTTTCAGTACCGGTAGCGCTTTGGCATTCTGATAGGTCTTCCATAATGAGTTGATTTCTCGGGGGTGACATTGTTGCTTTCCACTGTTTGTTTTGGTGCTGTTGGTGCTGTTGGTGCCGTTGGTGCTGGAGAACACACAGGTGAGTGGTTCTCTTCCAGGCTGACACTTGTTTCAGGTTCTCTTTCCACAGGATAAGGTCCATTATGGTTTCTGAGTGTGTCTCTGGGTGTTTTGTTTCATGTGTTTTTAACAGGTGTCTCCGGTTTCTTCTGTTGAGTCTCTCGTTTGGTGTTTGTACTATAGATGACCTTGGCTGGTCATATTTTCCAAGTTGCTGGTTGCCATTTGTTGTCTTGTCTGATAGTGACTCATTCTCCTTCCTTCATGACTGACAGCTTACGTGTGCCTTGGTCAAAGTGTTGTTTTTGTCTCTGTTGTCTGCTTGTGAGACGGAGCCTGACATGATGATAGAGTCCTGGCTTTAACAAGCTCTCTGATGTCAGAATCTTTTGTCTTCAGCCTTCTTCCCATTAGTAGTTGTGCAGGAGAGATACCTACTCCATCCAGGAGTTAGTAGTTGTGCCGAAGAGATACCTACTCCATCCAGGAGTTAGTATTTGTGCAGGAGAGATACCTACTCCATCCAGGAGTTAGTAGTTGTGCAGGAGAGATACCTACTCCATCCAGGAGTTAGTAGTTGTGCAGGAGAGATACCTACTCCATCCAGGAGTTAGTATTTGTGCAGGAGAGATACCTACTCCATCCAGGAGTTAGTATTTGTGCCGGAGAGATACCTACTCCATCCAGGAGTTAGTATTTGTGCAGGAGAGATACCTACTCCATCCAGGAGTTAGTATTTGTGCAGGAGAGATACCTACTCCATCCAGGAGTTAGTAGTTGTGCAGGAGAGATACCTACTCCATCCAGGAGTTAGTAGTTGTGCCGGAGAGATACCTACTCCATCCAGGAGTTAGTAGTTGTGCAGGAGAGATACCTACTCCATCCAGGAGTTAGTAGTTGTGCCGGAGAGACACCTACTCCATCCAGGAGTTAGTAGTTGTGCAGGAGAGATACCTACTCCATCCAGGAGTTAGTATTTGTGCAGGAAAGATACCTACTCCATCCAGGAGTTAGTATTTGTGCCGGAGAGATACCTACTCCATCCAGGAGTTAGTATTTGTGCAGGAGAGATACCTAATCCATCCAGGAGTTAGTAGTTGTGCAGGAGAGATATCTACTCCATCCAGGAGTTAGTATTTGTGCAGGAGAGATACCTACTCCATCCAGGAGTTAGTATTTGTGCAGGAGAGATACCTACTCCATCCAGTAGTGTGTTTCTGTACTCAAGGAGAGCTGTGTAAGGATCTCCGTTGCCGTCTCGTGCTTTTTTCCCAACAGGTTCTTCACAGTCTGAACTGCTCTCTCAGCTTGGCCGTTTGACTGTGGACATCTAGGGCTCGACGTAACATGTTTGAACTCCCAGCTGGTAGAGAAATCTGACATTTCTTGACTCAAATGTCTTCCATTGTCGTAGCACAAAACGTTGGGCACCCCATGCCTTGCCGAGATCGACTTTAGTGCTGTAATGATGTGTTTACTTGTTGTTCTACTGAGCCTGGAGATTTCTGGGTATTTTGAGTAGTAATCCGCAGACAGTAGATGTTCTGGGTCGTTGTAATGGAAGACGTCCACTTCAACTTTGGCCCAAGAGCTCTCTGGGACCGGATGAGACGGCTCTCTGGGACCGGATGAGACGGCTCTCTGGGACCGGATGAGACGGCTCTCTGGGACCGGATGAGACGGCTCTCTGGGACCGGATGAGACGGCTCTCTGGGACCGGATGAGAAGGCTCTCTTTGGTTGTTGTTGTTGTGTGTGTTGCAGACTTTTGTTACATCTTCAAATCTGTTGATCCATTCCTGAACAGAACAGAACATCCCTTGCTTGTTCCTTAAGTTTTTACGATTTCCATGTGTTCTTCATGGATGTTTTCCATAATTTCTTCTCTCATTATCTGAGGAACGAGGAAGTTTTGAACAGCAGTCCATCAGAGTATGTCAAGTTCTCTGAAGGTCCATTAGTGCTGTATTTTCTTGGCAACGTTCCCTCAGGTGTCTGGCCATCCTTTTTAAAACTGTTTCTGTGACCAGTCTTCACTCTTCATCTTCTGCTGTTGCTGTTTTTTGAATTGCTGCATTTTCTCTTCTGAAACAGGAAGTTGATAAACAATGTAGTTTACATCCAGCTCCCCATCCACCAATTTCTCTCTCTGTTCCTTCAGGTATGCTTGGGCTCAATGCATCAGCGATGTGCCTCTCCTTTCCTGGTTTGTATGTCACATGTAGACTATCTCTGTAGTCTCATCAGCATTCTCTACAGTCTGCCTGGTGCTTTCTGGAGTGACTTCTGGATGAGACGGCTCTCTGGGGCAGGATGAGACGGCTCTCTGGGGCAGGATGAGACGGCTCTCTGGGGCAGGATGAGACGGCTCCCTGGGGCAGGATGAGACGGCTCCCTGGGGCAGGATGAGACGGCTCCCTGGGGCAGGATGAGACGGCTCCCTGGGGCAGGATGAGACGGCTCCCTGGGGCAGGATGAGACGGCTCTCTGGGGCAGGATGAGACGGCTCTCTGGGGCAGGATGAGACGGCTCTCTGGGGCAGGATGAGACGGCTCTCTGGGGCAGGATGAGACGGCTCTCTGGGGCAGGATGAGACGGCTCTCTGACCAGTCTTCACTCTTCATCTTCTGCTGTTGCTGTTTTTGAATTGCTGCATTTTCTCTTCTGAAACAGGAAGTTGATAAACAAATGTAGCAACTCCTTTCCTGGTTTGTATGTCACATGTAGACTGTATCTCTGTAGTCTCATCAGCATTATCTGCAGTCTGCCTGGTGCTTTCTGGAGCGACTTCTGGATGAGACATGAAACGGCTCTCTGGGACCGGATGAGACGGCTCTCTGGGACCGGATGAGACGGCTCTCTGGGACCGGATGAGACGGCTCTCTGGGACCGGATGAGACGGCTCTCTTTGTTTGTTGTTGTTGTGTGTGTTGCAGACTTTTGTCACATCTTCAAATCTGTTTATCCATTCCTGAACAGAACATCCCTTGCTTGTTCCTTACGTTTTTACGATTTCCATGTGTTCTTCATGGATGTTTTCCATAATTTCTTCTCTCATTATCTGAGGAACGAGGAAGTTTTGAACTTTTGAACAGCAGTCCATCAGAGTAAGTCAAGTCCTCTCTGAAGGTCCGGTAGTGCTGTATTTTCTTGGCAACGTTCCCTCTCGTGTCTGGCCATCCTTGAACTGTTTCTGTGACCAGTCTTCACTCTTCATCTTCTGCTGTTGCTGTTTTTCAATTGCTGCATTTTCTCTTCTGAAACAGGAAGTTGATAAACAAATGTAGTTTACATCCAGCTCACCATCCACCAATTTCTCTCTCTGTTCCTTCAGGTATGCTTGGGCTCAATGCATCAGCGATGTGCCTCTCCTTTCCTGGTTTGTATGTCACATGTAGACTGTATCTCTGTAGTCTCATCAGCAGTCTCTGCAGTCTGCCTGGTGCTTTCTGGAGCGACTTCTTGAAGATTGTTTCCAAGGATTTGTGGTCTGACTTCACCAGGATCTATTTTCCATACAGGTATCCGTCTGTGTGCGTGAGGAGCACATTTTGGTATAATCATTTTCCAGATTTTTTTCCTGTGACATGCTTTGCCTATCTGACCGTATGCTGGACACTTTTTTGGGGTTCATGGTTTGTCCCCACAACGTGAGCGTTCTCCCTGCGACCTCTCTTTTACTAGCTGTTGCACGGTCTTTGTCTTTTTTTTGATAGTTCTGTGTTTTCTTTCGCTTACGCACCTTGTGAACGAGCACCTCGACTTCATCATGAAGCATTTTCAGTTGACTCTGGCTCACTTCACCAGCACGGCAAATGTGTGATTGCTCTAGCTAGCAGGTGATCTGGTCATCTGAGTAATCTGTGATTCCACACACAATTCTGTCCAGTATCAGTGACTCAGTAAGTTGTTGAAACTCGGGTCTTTTGGGCCTAGATTTCCATCTAGGTTCAGAGTAGTTGCTGGTCTCATGTGGGATAGATTTCCCTCTAGGTTCAGAGTAGTTGCTGGTCTCATGTGGGATAGATTTCCCTCTAGGTTCAGAGTAGTAGGTGGTCTCATGTGGGATAGATTTCCATCTAGGTTCAGAGTAGTAGGTGGTCTCATGTGGGATAGATTTCCCTCTAGGTTCAGAGTAGTTGCTGGTCTCATGTGGGATAGATTTCCCTCTAGGTTCAGAGTAGTAGGTGGTCTCATGTGGGATAGATTTCCCTCTAGGTTCAGAGTAGTAGGTGGTCTCATGTGGGATAGATTTCCCTCTAGGTTCAGAGTAGTTGGAGGTCTCATGTGGGATAGATTTCCCTCTAGGTTCAGAGTAGTAGGTGGTCTCATGTGGGATAGATTTCCCTCTAGGTTCAGAGTAGTTGCTGGTCTCATGTGGGATAGATTTCCCTCTAGGTTCAGAGTAGTTGCTGGTCTCATGTGGGATAGATTTCCCTCTAGGTTCAGAGTAGTTGGAGGTCTCATGTGGGATAGATTTCCCTCTAGGTTCAGAGTAGTAGGTGGTCTCATGTGGGATAGATTTCCCTCTAGGTTCAGAGTAGTTGGAGGTCTCATGTGGGATAGATTTCCCTCTAGGTTCAGAGTAGTAGGTGGTCTCATGTGGGATAGATTTCCCTCTAGGTTCAGAGTAGTAGGTGGTCTCATGTGGGATAGATTTCCCTCTAGGTTCAGAGTAGTTGCTGGTCTCATGTGGGATAGATTTCCCTCTAGGTTCAGAGTAGTAGGTGGTCTCATGTGGGATAGATTTCCCTCTAGGTTCAGAGTAGTTGGAGGTCTCATGTGGGATAGATTTCCCTCTAGGTTCAGAGTAGTTGGAGGTCTCATGTGGGATAGATTTCCCTCTCGGTTCAGAGTAGTTGGAGGTCTCATGTGGGATAGATTTCCCTCTAGGTTCAGAGTAGTTGCTGGTCTCATGTGGGATAGATTTCCCTCTAGGTTCAGAGTAGTTGCTGGTCTCATGTGGGATAGATTTCCCTCTAGGTTCAGAGTAGTAGGTGGTTTCAATTTGTTCCATGTTTCAGAATGTTAAAATTTCCTTGTGTTACTTTTTAACCTCTGACCCCGTGTAACATAACAGCACACTGAGGCAGGGATGCGGGGAGAAGAACCTTGTTTATCAGATGTCATGGGTCATGTGTAAGTACAGGTGATCGCATGTAGTAATGAGTAACAGCGCCATCCTCAGGCACTCCAGGGTAGTACATGTACATAACAGTTCTGATAAGATTCCGTTGTTGTTATTATTATTAGCAGCTTGTGTCTTTAAAAAAAATATATATATAAATCGAGGAATATTTCACTTTCTCTGGTCATAGGAGTAACAAACATGAATTGGTGCACGAGGCAGAAATGATGCAGTACGACTTTAGTTTTTCACCATCAGCTGGACTGTGTCCCCATTTCTCAGCAGAGGGACGGTGAGTCAGTTGAGGCAGACTCACTGCTGCGCCCTCCCTCCCTCCCGCCCTCCCTCCCTCCCTCCCGATCAGATGGAGGCCATCAGTCCATTATTATTATTTTTTAAATAAAGATAATAATTATGTTCACTCAGCTGGGCCTCACGAGGAATACAACAAATGATCTATTACCAGTGTGATCAAATACCTTTTTTTCTCCCTTTTTTTAAAGATAAATAATTTCAAAATGGTCTGAGAAGAATAATATATTGGGTCTATAGCCTACTGCACAAACCTCACTGCTACAGAACTGTTTTTAATTGGTTAATGTTACAAAAGGCTTATGTTTTTTAAGTCACTGCTCTCATTTTGACTCAGAAAGTGATCTTGATTAGGAAAAAGGTTGGTGACCACTGTGGTAGAACAATTCAGTGTGACTAGGAAAAAGGTTGGTGACCACTGTGGTAGAACAATTCAGTGTGCCTAGGAAAAAGGTTGGTGACCACTGTGGTAGAACAATTCAGTGTGCCTAGGAAAAAGGTTGGTGACCACTGTGGTAGAACAATTCAGTGTGCCTAGGAAAAAGGTTGGTGACCACTGTGGTAGAACAATTCAGTGTGACTAGGAAAAAGGTTGGTGACCACTGTGGTAGAACAATTCAGTGTGCCTAGGAAAAAGGTTGGTGACCACTGTGGTAGAACAATTCAGTGTGACTAGGAAAAAGGTTGGTGACCACTGTGGTAGAACAATTCAGTGTGACTAGGAAAAAGGTTGGTGACCACTGTGGTAGAACAATTCAGTGTGGCTAGGAAAAAGGTTGGTGACCACTGTGGTAGAACAATTCAGTGTGCCTAGGAAAAAGGTTGGTGACCACTGTGGTAGAACAATTCAGTGTGGCTAGGAAAAAGGTTGGTGACCACTGTGGTAGAACAATTCAGTGTGCCTAGGAAAAAGGTTGGTGACCACTGTGGTAGAACAATTCAGTGTGCCTAGGAAAAAGGTTGGTGACCACTGTGGTAGAACAATTCAGTGTGGCGGGTATGATTTCCGCTGGGGCCACATGTACGAAAACATACAGTGCATTCAGAAAAGTATTCAGACCCCTTGACTTTTTCCACATTTTGTTACGTTACCGCCTTATTCTAAAATGGATGTTGACGTTGAGCCCGGAACTTTTATTGATAACTTGGACACCTTCTGGAAACAGAAGATACTCTACAGGAATGACAGAGTCCATCCAAATCATCTTGGCTCCTGGACTCTGTCCACGCATTTCAAGGCTGCGTTGAAACAATGACTGGTAAATGATCCAAGACCAGCTCAGTTAATCCCTCCCATTGTGACAATGAGACGTCATAATGCCGCATCAAATGTACATGATCTTAGGGGCATTGGCAAACACAATGCAAGTCATTTAATTTATGTACCCCTAATACATCGGTATATCCTACAGCTATTGTAAGCAGTAAACATGAGCCTATGAACCCGAGTTACACTGTTAGCACTGAGGCAGTGTGCAATAGTAGGAAGACCACTTTATGCAGCTCACCCTGCACTAGCAGCTCCAATATAAATAACATAAGTAAGTCTACCTCTGATAAGCTCCCCAGTAAAGCAATAAAAACAATCAAGCGACACAGAAAAGTGCTAAAAAAATAGCCCCATATTAACATATGCAGCCTGAGAAACAAGATGCAGGAAGTCAATAACTTCTGACTATCTCTGAAACTCACTGAGATAATATCTTTGATACAGTGGTAGCAATACATGGTTATAAGATCGACCGAAAAGACAGAAATGCCAACTGAGGCGGTGTTGTGGTCTATAATCAGAACCACATTCCTGTAAAGCTTAGAGACGACCGAATGTTAAATACTGTTGAAGTAATATGGCTACAGATTCATCTGCCTCACCTAAAGCCCATTCTGGTGGGAAGCTGCTACAGACCACCAAGTGATAACAGTCAGTATCTGGATAACGTGTGTGAAATGCTTGATAATGTATGTGATATCAACAGAGAAGTATACTTTCTGGGTGATTTAAATATTGACTGGCTTTCGTCAGGCTGTCCAGTCAGGAAAAACCTTCAAACTGTAACCAGTGTCTGTAACCTGGTTCAGGTTATCAGTCAACCTACCAGGGTAGCTACAAACTGCACAGGAATTAAATCATCAACATGTATTGATCACCTTTATTACTAACGCTGCAGATATTTGCTTTAAAGCAGTATCCGAATCCATAGAATGTAGTGATCACAATATAGTAGCCATATGTAGGAAAACCAAAGTTCCAAAGGCTGGGCCTAATATAATGTATAAAGAGGTCAGGCTGGGCCTAATATAGTGTATAAGAGGTCAGGCTGGGCCTAATATAATGTACAAAGAGGTCAGGCTGGGCCTAATATAATGTATAAGAGGTCAGGCTGGGCCTAATATAGTGTATAAGAGGTCAGGCTGGGCCTAATATAGTGTATAAGAGGTCAGGCTGGGCCTAATATAGTGTATAAGAGGTCAGGCTGGGCCTAATATAGTGTATAAGAGGTCAGGCTGGGCCTAATATAGTGTATAAGAGGTCAGGCTGGGCCTAATATAGTGTATAAGAGGTCAGGCTGGGCCTAATATAGTGTATAAGAGGTCAGGCTGGGCCTAATATAGTGTATAAGAGGTCAGGCTGGGCCTAATATAGTGTATAAGAGGTCAGGCTGGGCCTAATATAGTGTATAAGAGGTCAGGCTGGGCCTAATATAGTGTATAAG
This sequence comes from Salvelinus namaycush, assembly GCF_016432855.1. Taxonomy (NCBI): domain Eukaryota; kingdom Metazoa; phylum Chordata; class Actinopteri; order Salmoniformes; family Salmonidae; genus Salvelinus; species Salvelinus namaycush. The sequence goes on from NC_052321.1 coordinate 3,560,183, forward strand.
AGGTCAGGCTGGGCCTAATATAGTGTATAAGAGGTCAGGCTGGGCCTAATATAGTGTATAAGAGGTCAGGCTGGGCCTAATATAGTGTATAAGAGGTCAGGCTGGGCCTAATATAGTGTATAAGAGGTCAGGCTGGGCCTAATATAGTGTATAAGAGGTCAGGCTGGGCCTAATATAGTGTATAAGAGGTCAGGCTGGGCCTAATATAGTGTATAAGAGGTCAGGCTGGGCCTAATATAGTGTATAAGAGGTCAGGCTGGGCCTAATATAGTGTATAAGAGGTCAGGCTGGGCCTAATATAATGTATAAGAGGTCAGGCTGGGCCTAATATAATGTATAAGAGGTCAGGCTGGGCCTAATATAATGTATAAGAGGTCAGACTGGGCCTAATATAATGTATAAGAGGTCAGGCTGGGCCTAATATAGTGTATAAGAGGTCAGGCTGGGCCTAATATAATGTATAAGAGGTCAGGCTGGGCCTAATATAATGTATAAGAGGTCAGGCTGGGCCTAATATAATGTATAAGAGGTCATACAAGAAGTTCTGCAGTGATTCACTACACATCCAAGTATATCGGACCAAATTATGAAAAGACAAGAATTGTACTTTTGAATTCCGTAAAGTCAGTGTGGAAGAGGTTAGCCCCCTTTACTGGCTCAAATAGCCAACCAATCAGCCTGTTACCAACCCTTAGTAAACTTCTGGGAAAACATTGTGTTTGATCAGATACACCGCTATTTTACAGTAAACAAATTGACAACAGAGTTTCAGCACACTTACAGGGAAGAACACTCAACAAGCACAGCACTTACACAAACGACTGATGATTGGCTGAGAGAAACTGATGATAAAATGATTGTGGGTGCTGTCTTGTTAGACTTCAGTGCAGCTTTAGACATTAAATATAATCCAGTTAGAATCAGGAATTCCCAAGGGTAGCTGTTTAGGCCCCTTGCTTTTTAATTTTTTTACTAACGACATGCCACTGACTTTGAGTAAAGCCAGTGTGTCTATGTATGAGGATGACTCAACACTATACACGTCAGCTACTACAGCGACTGAAATGACTGCAACCCTCAACAAAGAGCTGCAGTTAGTTTCAGAGTGGGTGGCAAGGAATAAGTTAGTCCTAAATATTTCTAAAACTAAAAGCAATGTATTTGGAACAAAAACACTCACTAAACCCTAAACCTCAACTAAATTTTGTAATAAATAATGAGGAAATTGAGCAAGTTGAGATGACTAAACTGCTTGGAGTAAAACTAGATTGTAAACTGTCATGGTCAAAACATATTGATACAACAGTAGCTAAGATGGGGAGAAGTCTGTCCATAATAAAGCACTGATCTGCCATCTTAACAACACCATCAACAAGGCAGGTCCTACAGGCCCTAGTTTTGTCGCACCTTGACTACTGTTCAGTCGTGTGGTCAGGTGCCACAAAAAAAGGACTTAGGAAAATTGCAATTGGCTCAGAACAGTGCAGCACGGCTGGCCCTTGGATGTACACACAGAGCTAATATTAATAATATGCATGTCAATCTCTCCTGGCTGAAAGTGGAGGAGAGATTGACTTCATCACTACTTTAATTTATGAGAGGTATTGTCATGTTGAATGCACCGAGCGCTCTGTCTAAACTACTGGCACACAGCTCGGACACCCATGCATACCCCACAAGACATGCCACAAGAGGTCTCTTCACAGTCCCCAAGTCCAGAAAAGACTATGGGAGGCACACAGTACCACATAGAGCCATGACTACATGGAACTCTATTCCACATCAAGTAGCTGACGAAAGCAGTAAAAAAAGATTTAAAAAAAATCACCTTATGGAACAGCGGGGACTGTGAAGCAACACAAACATTGGCACACACACACACACACACACACACACACACACACACACACACACACACACACACACACACACACATTTAAAATTGTATGAACTGCCTTCATTTTGCTGGACCCCAGGAAGAGAACCTGCTGCTTTGGCAAGACAGTAGGGTAGGGTAGTAGTCGGTACAATAGGGTAGTAATCGGGACAGTAGGGTAGGGTAGTAATCGGGACAGTAGGGTAGGGTAGTAGCCGGTACAGTAGGGTATTAGCCGGTACAGTAGGGTAGTAGCCGGTACAGTAGGGTAGTAGCCGGTACAGTAGGGTAGTAGCCGGTAGAGTAGGGTAGTAGCCGGTAGAGTAGGGTAGTAGCCGGTACAGTAGGGTAGTAGCCGGTACAGTAGGGTAGTAACCGGTACAGTAGGGTAGTAGCCGGTAGAGTAGGGTAGTAGCCGGTAGAGTAGGGTAGTAGCCGGTACAGTAGGGTAGTAGCCGGTACAGTAGGGTAGTAGCCGGTACAGTAGGGTAGTAGTAGGTACATTAGGGTAGGGTAGTAGGTACAGTAGGGTAGGGTAGTAGGTACAGTAGGGTAGGGTAGTAGGTACAGTAGGGTAGTAGCCGGTACAGTAGGGTAGTAGTCGGTACAGTAGGGTAGGGTAGTAGGTACAGTAGGGTAGGGTAGTAGGTACAGTAGGGTAGGGTAGTCGGTACAGTAGGGTAGGGTAGTCGGTACAGTAGGGTAGGGTAGTCGGTACAGTAGGGTAGGGTAGTCGGTACAGTAGGGTAGGGTAGTCGGTACAGTAGGGTAGGGTAGTAGGTACAGTAGGGTAGGGTAGTAGGTACAGTAGGGTAGGGTAGTCGGTACAGTAGGGTAGTAGTCGGTACAGTAGGGTAGTAGTCGGTACAGTAGGGTAGTAGTCGGTACAGTAGGGTAGTAGTCGGTACAGTAGGGTAGTAGTCGGTACAGTAGGGTAGTAGTCGGTACAGTAGGGTAGGGTAGTCGGTACAGTAGGGTAGGGTAGTCGGTACAGTAGGGTAGGGTAGTCGGTACAGTAGGGTAGGGTAGTCGGTACAGTAGGGTAGTAGTCGGGACAGTAGGGTAGGGTAGTCGGTACAGTAGGGTAGGGTAGTAGTCGGTACAGTAGGGTAGGGTAGTAGTCGGTACAGTAGGGTAGGGTAGTAGTCGGTACAGTAGGGTAGGGTAGTAGTCGGGACAGTAGGGTAACATAAAGAGATAGATGAGAGCTCTCATCATGCTCATCCCCCATCTACCCTATGGTAGTATTTCACCAGCGTAGTGTTACATGGTTTCATCTCCATTAAGCTGGATGACGGGTCTACAGGGACTCCCAGAGCTCTCTAGCTCACTTTCCCTCCACCCACCCTCTCCCTCTTTTATCTGTCTCCTGTTACTCTTCCTCCTTCCCTCTCTCTCTCACATCCACCCCTCTCTCTCTCCCTCCCTCCCTCCTTCCACCCCTCTCTCACTTTCCCTCCACCCACCCTCTCCCTCTTTTATCTGTCTCCTGTTACTCTTCCTCCTTCCACCCCTCTCTCACATCCACCCCTCTCTCTCCCTCTCCCTCCCTCCCTCCTTCTACCCCTCTCTCTCCCTCTCCCTCCCTCCCTCCTTCCACCCACCCACCCCTCTCTCTCCCTCTCCCTCCCTCCACACCTCTCTCTACCCCTCTCTCGCTCTCCACCCCCCTACTTACCCCACTCTCCTGTTACTATTCCCCCCCTCTCCTCTCGCTTTCCCTCCACCACAGAGAGGAATGATCATAGCAGTAGACAGACAGAGAGGAAATGATGCTGGTGTACAAGTCATAGTAGTAGTAATAGTAGTAATAATAATAACAGTATAAGCAGTAACAATAGCAGTAGTAGTAACACTAGTAGTAGGAATAGTAGTAGTAATAGTAGTAGTAATAATAAGTAGTATAGACACTAATAAGTAATAGTAAAAAGAGTAGTAGTAGTAATAATAATAATAGTAACAATAGTAGTAGTAAGAGTAGTAATAGCAGTAGTAACAGTGATAATAATAGCAGAGGTAATAGCAGTAATAATAGTAGTAATAGCAATAGTAGTAATAGTAATAGTAGTAATAGTAGTAATAGCAGTAGTAATAGTAGTAATAGTAGTAGTAGTAATAGCAGTAGTAATAGTAGTAATAGCAGTAGTAATAGTAATAATAGCAGTAGTAATAGTAGTAGTAGTAATAGTAGTAATAGTAGTAATAGCAGTAGTAATAGTAATAGTAGTAATAGTAGTAGTAATAGTAGTAATAGTAGTAGTAATAGTAATAGTAATAGCAGTAGTAATAGTAGTAATAGCAGTAGTAATAGTAGTAATAGCAGTAGTAATAGTAGTAATAGCAGTAGTAATAGTAATAGTAATAGTAGTAATAGTAGTAGTAATAGTAATAGCAGTAGTAATAGTAATAGTAGTAATAGTAGTAATAGCAGTAGTAATAGTAATAGTAGTAATAGCAGTAGTAATAGTAGTAATAGCAGTAGTAATAGTAGTAATAGCAGTAGTAATAGTAGTAATAGCAGTAGTAATAGTAGTAATAGCAGTAGTAATAGTAGTAATAGTAATAATAGCAGTAGTAATAGTAATAATAGCAGTAGTAATAGTAATAGTAGTAATAGCAGTAATAGTAATAGTAGTAATAGCAGTAGTAATAGTAGTAATAATAATAGCAGCAATAATAACAGTAGCAGTAGTAGTAGTAGTAATAACAATAGCAGTAGTAGTAGTAGTAATAACAATAGCAGTAGTAGTAGTAGTAGTAGTAGTAGTAGTAGTAGTAGTAGTAATAACAATAGCAGTAGTAGAAGTAGTAGTAATAACAATAGCAGTAGTAGTAGTAGTAGTAGTAGGAATAACAATAGCAGTAGTAGTAGTAGTAGTAGTAGTAATAACAATAGCAGTAGTAGTAGTAGTAGTAATAGTAGTAGTAGTAATAACAATAGCAGTAGTAGTAGTAGTAATAACAATAGCAGTAGTAGTAGTAGTAATAACAATAGCAGTAGTAGTAGTAATAACAATAGTAGTAGTAGTAATAGTAATAATAACAATAGCAGTAGTAGTAGTAATAACAATAGCAGTAGTAGTAGTAATAACAATAGCAGTAGTAGTAGTAATAACAATAGTAGTAGTAGTAATAGTAATAATAATAATAGTAGTAGTAACAAGAGTAGCAACAGTCATAATAGTAGTAGGAGTAGCAGTAGTAACAGTAAAAATAATAGCAGAGGTAATAGCAGTAGTAGTAGTAATAACAATAGTAGTAGTAGTAATAGTAATAATAATAATAGTAGTAGTAACAAGAGTAGCAACAGTCATAATAGTAGTAGGAGTAGCAGTAGTAACAGTAAAAATAATAGCAGAGGTAATAGCAGTAGTAGTAGTAATACTAATAATAGCAGAGGTAATAGCAGTAGTAGTAGTAATACTAATAATAGCAGAGGTAATAGCAGTAGTAGTAGTAATACTAATAATAGCAGAGGTAATAGCAGTAGTAGTAGTAATACTAATAATAGCAGAGGTAATAGCAGTAGTAATAGTAGTAATACTAATAATAGCAGAGGTAATAGCAGTAGTAATAGTAGTAATACTAATAATAGCAGAGGTAATAGCAGTAGTAATAGTAGTAATACTAATAATAGCAGAGGTAATAGCAGTAGTAGTAGTAATACTAATAATAGCAGAGGTAATAGCAGTAGTAATAGTAGTAATACTAATAATAGCAGAGGTAATAGCAGTAGTAATAGTAGTAATACTAATAATAGCAGAGGTAATAGCAGTAGTAGTAGTAATACTAATAATAGCAGAGGTAATAGCAGTAGTAATAGTAGTAATACTAATAATAGCAGAGGTAATAGCAGTAGTAGTAGTAATACTAATAATAGCAGAGGTAATAGCAGTAGTAATAGTAGTAATACTAATAATAGCAGAGGTAATAGCAGTAGTAGTAGTAATACTAATAATAGCAGAGGTAATAGCAGTAGTAATAGTAGTAATACTAATAATAGCAGAGGTAATAGCAGTAGTAGTAGTAATACTAATAATAGCAGAGGTAATAGCAGTAGTAATAGTAGTAATACTAATAATAGCAGAGGTAATAGCAGTAGTAGTAGTAATACTAATAATAGCAGAGGTAATAGCAGTAGTAGTAGTAATACTAATAATAGCAGAGGTAATAGCAGTAGTAATAGTAGTAATAGTAATAATAATATTAGTAGTAGTAACAATAGTAGTAATAGAAGCAGTAACAGTAATAATAGTGTAGTAAACAAGGGGAATATCCTCAGAGACAAGTTTTAATATTGTAGTGGACAAAGATGAGAAGGACTATTCAGGTTTGATACAATTTTCTAACTTTTATTTATTTACTTTCATATTTATTATACATTAGTTTTATTATTATTGTAAATAATTATTATTGTAGACTTATTTATGAATCCAAACCAGTTCTCTACACATGAACAAAGTGTTTCGTTTCATTCTGTTGAGACATTTTTGTTGGCTAAATTAAGTTTGAACTGTTGTTTTTTATTTTGTGCTTGGTATTTAGTTTAAGATGTGGTCTATTGTCAAATAAATATCATTAGTCTATTGCTGTCATTTGTTAAGTAGCTTTTGTTGGTAGGCCCACCTTTGTTGGTAGAGCCAATTGCTGCAATATAGCCTGTTCAAAAACTTTTGTGTCGGTTTAAACCAGTTCTTTAAATATTGCGACAAGTATTTGGTTTCATTCTGTTGAGACATTTTCTTTGTCTAAATTAAGATCCAACTGTAATGTTGTGTTTGCAGCAATCTAATGGAATTAATACGTCACTCGCACTCAAAACATGTCAACTTGAAATGCCGCAATGAATCTCGTTGTCGGGAACATGCTGCCTGGCATTTCCTGGTCTCGCTCGGTCTCTTCAGGACTAGGCCTAAGCTTCTCTTCATTACATATGAAAATAAATACATATATATAAATATAATATATAAATAAATAAAATATATAAATAAATATATATAATATATATAAATATAATATATAAATAAACATAAATATATATATATATATAAACAATATATATATATATATATATATATATATATATATATATATATATATATATATATATATAAATATATATATAAACAATATATATATATAAACAATATATATATATATATATATATATATATATATATATATATATATATATATATATATACACACACACACAGTGGACACCTAAGCCTATATGCGGGAAATGCCCTGATGCATCCGAACTTTGTTAGGAAAAGGTTCGGTCCAAATCGGACATTGGGTACTATAATTATTCAATATTATATGAATCCTATAAATTAAAATGGCCGATATGGATGCAATCAATTAGGTTAATTTCTCAGAGATTAAATTACACTACATGACTACAAGTATGTGGACACCTTCTCGTCAAACATCGCATTCCAAAATCATGGGCATTAATATGCAATTGGTCCCCCTTTTGCTGCTTTAACAGCCTCCATTCTTCTGGGGGACTTGCTTCCATTCCAGCATTGGTGAGGTCGGGCAATTAGGCCTGGATCGCAGTCAGCGGTCCAATTGATCCCAAAGGTGTTCGATGGAGTTGAGGTCAGGGCTCGTTGCAGGCCAGTCAAGTTCTTCCACACCGATCTTGACAAACCATTTCTGTATGGACCTCGCTATGTGCACAGGGACATTGTCATGCTGAAACAGGAAAGGGACTTCCCCAAACTGTTGCCACAAAGATGGAAGCACAGAATCATCTAGAATGTCATTGTATGCTGTAGCGTTAAGATTTCCCTTCACTGGAACTAAGGAGCCTGAATCCATTATTATTCCTCCTCCACCAAACTTTACAGTTGGCACTATGCATTGGGGCAGGAAGCATTCTCCTGGCATCAGCCAAACCCAGATTTGTCCGTCGGACTGCCAGATGTTGAAGTGTGATTCATCACTCCAGAGTCCAATGGCGGCGAGCTTTAAACCACTACAGCTGACGCTGAACATTGCGCATGGTGACATTTTGTACCTTTATTTAACTAGGCAAGTCAGTTAAGAACAAATTCTTATTTTCAATGACAGCCTACCTGGGAACAGTGGGTTAACTGCCTTGTTCAGGGGCAGAAAGACAGATTTGTACCTTGTCAACTGGGGGATTCGAACTTGTAACCTTTCGGTTACTAGTCCAACGCTCTAAACCACTAGGCTACCCTGCCGCTCCATGGGAAGGCTTCCCCAAAAACCATCTCAATTAAAAGGTTAACTACAATGTAGCTTATGCCTACCTAGCAGAATGATATCATGATTATTTGCCTCCATCCAGTGGCCATTTGTTTAGCAAACTCTGCAATCACATGATCGCTACAGAAACGTTGCTAACCGAACAACGGTCTCTGGCTGGCGCACAGTGGAATTAAAGGGTAACTACACCCAACATTCAACATTACTTCAGATTTTTCCCAGACCTGAAAAGAGGTCTCCTGATGAGAACTTAGAACATCAAATGTTGCCGGGGTTTTTTTGTTTTTGTTTTAATGGGAAAAAAAAGTGTGATTTTGAGATTGAAAAAATGGAGAGAAAATTTTACCTGAAAAACAAAACTAAGAAAACTGAATTTGGAGAAAAATAAAACAGTTTTTTATAGAGCCCTAGTTTAGACAGTGTTTTTCATAGAGCAGATTCACAATAAACACAACATAAAAATAAATAAAAAACGCCATACTGTATGCATTTGTGTCAGGCAGGACCGAATGAGAGAAGATTTGACTTGGATAGTTATATATAGAAAACAGCTACCCAAAAAATTAATATAATCATAAATAATCACAGGTGATATTTCTACCTATTGTATCTGTGTGTTTACAGGTCTATATTTTCAAATGTGCATTATAATATCTTACTGTTGTTTGTTTCTGTATGTAGGGCAGACAACGGACTGCGTGTATTCCACACTGAGTTAAGGGGAGGAGGGGGGGTGTCACAACATCTATCAATTTAACCACTTTTGAAGTAAAATACCTTTATAAAACTATCCATTTCATATATGGGAGACCTTAAGAGATATAGGAAAACATGGTTGTGCCGTTTTGTTACGCGTAGATTATATGTATATATATATATATATAGCATATCTGATTGGCCCTCCCCCATCTTTAAGGGGTTGATATGTCTATGTAGCATCATATTGCCTAGACGTAGCGTATTTAGAGGGGAGTTGGGGAAGCCTACCAACAACACGCTAACAGTTGTGTTGTGAAAGGGTTACTATAATGTGAAAAACAGGACAGGGGTGTTGACACAGCCAGGTAGTTTAATTCAAATCGATTATTTTCCTGCTGGTCATGACAGCATGCACAAGGCGGGAGAGCTCAGGTTTCTGGTAATGTGGCCCTGTGTGTGTGTACTGTGTGGGTGTTTGTACTGTGTGTGTGTGTGTGTGTGTGTGTGTGTGTGTGTGCGCGCGTGTAGGGCCCTGCTGGTGTTATCTAACACAGGATAGATGTGTCACTGGTTGTGATTCTCTGCATCATGACATCATCTCTATCAGACCGTATGGCGAAACACACACAGATGGACCCTTGACACCAGACACACAGATGGACCCCTGACACCACACACACAGCTGGACCCCTGACACCACACACACAGCTGGACCCCTGACACCACACATAGATGGACCCCTGACACCACACACATAGATGGACCCCTGACACCACACACATAGATGGACCCCTGACACCACACACATAGATGGACCCCTGACACCACACACATAGATGGACCCCTGACACCACACACACACAGCTGGACCCCTGACACCACACACACACAGCTGGATCCCTGACACCACACACACTGATGGACCCCTGACACCACACACACAGCTGGACCCCTGACACCACACACACAGCTGGACCCCTGACACCACACACACAGCTGGACCCCTGACACCACACACACAGCTGGACCCCTGACACCACACACACAGCTGGACCCCTGACACCACACACACAGCTGGACCCCTGACACCACACACGGACCCCTGACACCACACACACACACGGACCCCTGACACCACACACACACAGCTGGACCCCTGACACCACACACACACAGCTGGACCCCTGACACCACACACACACACACAGCTGGACCCCTGACACCACACACACACACACAGCTGGACCCCTGACACCACACACACACACACAGCTGGACCCCTGACACCACACACACACACACAGCTGGACCCCTGACACCACACACACACACAGCTGGACCCCTGACACCACACACACACACAGCTGGACCCCTGACACCATACACACACAGCTGGACCCCTGACACCACACACACAGCTGAACCCCTGACACCACACACGGACCCCTGACACCACACACGGACCCCTGACACCACACACACAGCTGAACCCCTGACACCACACACTTTCAGCAGGCGGCGTCCTCCTTAAAAGCTGTTTGTCTTTTATACATGATCTGAACCTGACCCTGTGAACCAAGCCTGCAGTTCACCCCGTGTGTGTGTGTGTGTGTGTGTGTGTGTGTGTGTGTGTGTGTGTGTGTGGTTCTATTTGAGGCTCATGATGAGAATGGTGTTGATGGAGGTGATGGGACTGGGAAGCTTTGGGAGGGAAGGTCAGGTGCCATTTAGTCTCCGTCATTAAATCAGAGCCCTCTCAACTCTGTCTGTTCTGGAGAGGACTAACCCGAACCCTGGTCAGAGCCCTCCACTCCGTCTGCAACCCTAATCCTGGGGCTGGGCCTGTGGCAGGTGCACAGGAAGTGAGTACCATTTACTGAGCAAATCACATCCTGTCTGTCCCATCACAACACACTTTGTACCTCAGAGATAAAAGATACCCACAGACACAAACAGATTAGGGATGCACGATATATCGGTGAACATATCGGAATCGGACGATATTAGCTAAAAATGCTGGATCGAGCAGTCAACAAGTCGAGCAGTCAACAAGTCGAGCAGTCATTTGAAAGAATAAGAACATTTCAGTGAGACAACACAAAGGCAAAATCCATTAACGGCAAGATAATTTAATTCATGCCCTTTGCCCATCAACCGTTCTATATCGAGGGTGATTTTGGCTTTCGCGACTGGTCGAGCACCGGTACACACTAACGTTACCAAGTGCGCTATTTTTCAGATGTTGCCCTACCGGAGTTACACAGTAATAGCGTCACTGCTATTAGCTTCACGACACAATATGGAACGCCGTTTGGGTCTTTGCGTGTCAAAAAAGATAAAAAGTGGAATTTGCGGTTTGCCTTGAAAATAAAAGTACCTCATTGAAAGTGATGCAGAAGGTTACAATTGGTGGAATCATGTCATATTTAGACTAGATCATGTTAAACAAGGTTGGAATGTGAAGCAATGACATGGGGTATCAGTCTACTCGGTGACACCCACAGAAAACTGTGAAGAGTCTCCGCAAATATTAGCGTTGTAGCTCTTATCGCAGGGACTGTGGCTGTGTGAAATCACCTCCCCAGTCAGCCTATTGTGTGCATTGACATTCACATTGCACTGTACAAAGGATTGGGGATCAATGAAATGGGATATCAGTCTACTCAATTCCCAACGTCCTCCTTAGAGTTATCATATTCACAAAAACATCCACGCAGTATTGTTTTTCCTCGGGAATAGTGTTCAATACACATCGGGTTGACAATAAATGTGTCTAAATTCACAGATGTTTCAGAGTCCCGCATTAAGAGCTACGACGCTAATGTTCTCTGGGTGTCACTGAGTAGACCGATACCTCATGTTATTGATCCACAATCCATAGGGTAAGGCTGTACAGTGAAATAAGGATGCCCCACAATGCAATTCTAAAGTCTAATCAGAGTTAATTTGTCACGTGCGCCGAATACAACAGGTGTAGACCTTACAGTGAAATGCTTACTTACAGGCTCTAACCAATAGTGCGGGAAAAAAGGTATGTGTGTGTGTGTGTGTGTGTGTGTGTGTGTGTGTGTGTGTGTGTAGGTAGGTAGGTAAGTAAAGAAATAAAAAAACAGTAAAAAGATATTTGAAAATAACAGTAGCAAGGCTATATACATACACCGGTTAGTCAGGCTGATTGAGGTAGTATGTACATGTAGATATGGTTAAAGTGACTATGCATATATGATGAACAGAGAGTAGCAGTAGCATAAAAGAGGGGTTGGCGGGTGGGACATAATGCAGATAGCCCGGTTAGCCAATGTGCGGGGGCACTGGTTGGTCGGCCCAATTGAGGTAGTATGTACATGGATGCATAGTTAACTTCTTATGGCTGCAGGGGCAGTATTGAGTAGCTTGGATGAAAGGTGCCCAGAGCTGCCCAGAGTAAACGGCCTGCTCCTCAGTCCCAGTTGCTAATATATGCATATTATTCTTACTATTGGATAGAAAACACTCTGAAGTTTCTAAAACTGTTTGAATGATGTCTGTGAGTATAACATAACTCATATGGCAGGCAAAAACCTGAGAAGAAATCCAAACAGGAAGTGGGAAATCTGAGGTTGGTCAATTTTCAACCCAGCCCCTATTGAATACACAGTGGGATAATGGTTATGTTGCACTTCCTAAGGCTTCCACTAGATGTCAACCGTCTTTAGAAACTTGAATGAGGCTTCAACTGTAATGTGGGGCCGGATGAGAGCTCTGAGTCAGTGGTCTGGCAGAGAGCCAGGTCCTGGTCACGCGCATTTCACATGACAGCGACCTGAGTTCCATGGCTTTTCTACAGACAATGGAATTCTCCGGTTGGAACGTTATTGAAGATTTATGATATAAACATCCTAAAGATTGATTCTATACTTAGTTTGAAATGTTTCTACGACCTGTAATATAACTTTTTTTACTTTTCGTCCGACGTTCGGCTGGACCTGCACGAGCGTTTGGATTTGTGTACTAAACGCCCTAACAAAAGTAGCTACTTGGACATAAATAATGGACATTATCGAACAAAACAGACATTTATTGTGGAACTAGGATTCCTGGGAGTGCATTCTGATGAAGATCATCAAAGGTAAGGGAATATTTATAATGTTACTTCTGATTTCTGTTGACTCCAACATGGCGGATAATTTTTTTTTCTTCTTCCGAGAGCCGTTCTCAGATTATTGCATGGTTTGCTTTTTCCGTAGTTTAAAAAAAATCTGACACAGCGGTTGCATTAAGGAGAAGTATATCTATAATTCCATGTGTAACACTTGTATTTTCATCAACATTTAAGATGAGTAATTCTGTAAAATTGATGTGGCTATGCAAAAATCACTGGATGTTTTTGGAACTAGTGAATGTAACGCTCCAATGTAAACTCAGATTTCTTTTTTATATAAATATGAACTTTATCGAACAAAACATACATGTATTGTGTAACATGAAGTCCTATGAGTGTCATCTGATGAAGATGACACTCTCTTTGGCGGGAAAAATGGCTGAATTTTTCTGTGACTTGGCGGTGACCTAACATAATCGTTTGTGGTGCTTTCACTGTAAAGCCTATTTGAAATCAGACACTTTGGTGGGATTAACAACAAGATTACCTTTAAAATGGTATAAGATACATGTATATTTGAGGAATTTTAATTATGAGATTTCTGTTGTTTGAATTTGGCGCCCTGCACTTTCACTGGCTGTTGTCATATCGATCCCAGAAGCAGCAGCGTAAAAGAGGGGTTGGGGCACACAATGCAAATAGTCTGGGTAACCATTTGGTTACCTGTTCAGCTTATGGCTTGGGGGTAAAAACTGTTGAGAAGCCTTTTTGTCCTAGACTTGGCACTCCGGTACCGCTTGCCATGCGGTAGTAGAGAGAACAGTCTATGACTGGGGTGGCTGGGGTCTTTGACAATTTCTCAGGCCTTCCTCTGACACCGCCTGGTGTAGAGGTCCTGGATGGCAGGCAGCTTTGCCCCAGTGATGTACTGGGCCGTACGCACTACCCTCTGTAGTGCCTTGCGGTCGGAGGCCGAGCAATTGCCGTACCAGGCAGTGATGTAACCGGTCAGGATGCTCTCGATGTTGCAGCTGTAGAACCTTTTGAGGATCTCAGGACCCATGCCAAATCTTTTTAGTTCCCTGAGGGGGAATAGTGTTTGGACCATTCTAGTTTGTTGTTGATGTGGACACCAAGGAACTTGAAGCGCTCAACCTGCTCCACTACAGCCCCGTCGATGAGAATGGGGTCGTGCTCGGTGTTCCTTTTCCTGTAGTCCACAATCATCTCCTTAGTCTTGGTTACGTTGAAGGATAGATTGTTATTCTGGCACCACCCGGTCAGGTCTCTGACCTCCTCCCTATAGGCTGTCTCGTCGTTGTCGGTGATCAGGCCTGTTGTGTCATCTGCAAACTTAATGATGGTGTCGGAGTCATGCCTGGCCATGCAGTCGTGGGTGAACAGGGAGTACAGGAGGGGACTGAGCACACACCCCTGGGGAGCTCCAGTGTTGAGGATCAGCGTGGCAGATGTGTTGCTACCTACCCTTACCATCTGGGGGCGACCTGTCAGGAAGTCAGGATCCAGTTGCAGAGGGAGGGGTTTAGTCCCAGGGTCCTTCGCTTAGTGATGAGCTTTGAGGGTACTATGGTGTTGAACTCTGAACTGTAGTCAATGAATAGCATTCTCACATAAGTGTTCCTTTTGTCCAGGTGGGAAAGGGCAGTGTGGAGTGCAATAGAGATTGCATCATCTGTGGATCTGTTTGGGCGGTATGCAAATTGGAGTGGGTCTAGGATTTCTGGGATAATGGTGTTGATGTGAGCCATGACCAGCCTTTCAAAGCACTTCATGGCTACGGACGTGAGTGCTACGGGTCTGTAGTCATTTAGGCAGGTTGCCTTTGTGTTCTTGGGCACAGGGACTATGGTGGTTTGCTTGAAACATGTTGGTATTACAGACTCAATCAGTATAATACATCCAGTGTGATTTCAACAGATTTGTCAAATTAACAAATTGTCTTTTGCTGATTTTATATAACAACATTCCAACCTCGTTTAGCATGATCTATTCAACTATGGCATAATTATACTATTTGTATTCATTTGCATCACTGTCAATGACATACTTTTATTTTGAAGGCTAACCGCATAGTCCACTATTGTGGCTAATCCTTATTGTGGCTAGCTTCACATAGATGGGTCCGACCACCATTAATCAAATATGAACTGTCTTATAAATTAAGGTTATTTTAGATGACACCTAGCTATATAGTTAGCTAGCTAACTATATAGCTACTGAAACCAATGTCGTTTTGCTATGTTTTTGGGGAATAACATTGTTTGCATCCATCAGCTAGCTAGCTTTTTTTTTTTAAATGACCAGCACTGTAGAGACGAGATTTACCAGCATCATAGCATACGTATCGATGAATCGTTGTGACATATGAAATACGAGTGATCGTGTAATCAAATTTGTAATAACTACATTAAAAAAATGAATGAACGTGCTAAATTATTATGTGACGTGCAGTCATATTCAGGTCCTGATTGGTCAACCATCTTTTTGACATGCAAAGACCCAAACGGCGTTCCATCCTGGTTGAGAATGAAACGACGGAACAAATGAACAGAAACAGCACAGCAAGTAAGTGAAATAGGTTTATATTATGTTTTACTGGTAATGGGGA